>NW_024412405.1:17227240-17342243 GCF_014898765.1 Herpailurus yagouaroundi
AGGAAGGAAGGAAGGAAGGAAGGAAGGAAGGAAGGAAGGAAGGAAGGGCAATTGTAGTTTCCATTGATTATGAATTTTAAGTCACTTTTCTCTACAGTTTTTTGTGGGGTTTGATGAAGCACAGAATGATAAATTTTGTAAATATAAGAATGTTTTTACAAACATTTGACAACAAAAAAAGTAAAGGAAATTATGATACCTTCTAGTCACTTCTGTCACCATCACATGCTTGAGTTTGTTGGATAAGATGTAGTGGTGCATTGCCTCCCCAAATCATGCCTTAGGAATCATTTTATCCCTTAAATTTGTCGAAAGGGGATAAACATCAGCCCCACTTTGCATCACAGATGTTTAATTCAAAGGTAATTAAACACTTTGATGAATAAATAAATAATAGATATCCCAGTATAGGTATATAATAAGACATAATATCATTGTGTAAGGTATAAATGCAAATGAATTAATTAACATTGATTTAAATTTGCTTAGCATTGATTAGTTTACTTTGCCTGTCATTTATCCAATTCTTCTTAAAGAAACAATTTTGAATTCATTAATCTCATGCTATATCATGGCCATTTTACTTTTATAACATCAATCAATTGAAATGCACAAACGAAAACAATCATTATTAAAGATATCATAAAGTATCAATTACTAAGTGCCAATGTCTTTTGTTAAATTGTCCAATGGTGAATATATGCATCTTATTTTTCATAGTGTTCAAATAAAATTAAATCCTAGATAAGGAACATGCTTATTTTGATTCATTTGTGTTTTTTTTTAAGTTTACAAGTTACTTTCATATTATTTACATTTCCGCTTCTGATAAATACAGGTCATATGTAAGATATTCAGTTATTCTCAGATTACTCAAGATTAAAGAGTAATCTTTAAAAATTTTTATTCATACCACAAATTTATTATTTTAGACTTTATTGGATGTTTTATAACATGTTTGCTGTTTTTAGCCATATGTTACATAGTGGTATGATATCATCCTTATTTTTATTCTCATGTATGTCATAAAATCTTCCCCAAAGTAGTTAGCAGTGGTTTTCAAGAAGGTATCTATCTACATATTAGAAATTGGTAATTTCTATAAAGCATAGTCTTAAAATGGCTATGCTTTTCACAGTCCTTTTTTTTTTTATGTTTATTTATTCTTGAAACAGAGAGAGCATGAGCAGGGGAGAAGCAGAGAGAGAGGGAGACACAGAATCCAAAGCAGGCTCCAGGCTCAGAGCTGTCAGTGCAGAGCCGGACATGGGGCTCAAACTCATGAGTTGCAAGATCATGACTTGTGCTGAAGCTGGAAGCTTAACCCACTGAGCCACCCAGGCACCCCTTCTTTTTGCAGTCTTAAAGGGCTCTGCAAAGCTTCTCCAACATAGCAGTCCTTTGTGTTTGGTTTCGTTTGGTTTTAAATATCCTGACCTAGGAATATGTGGCTTTTGTTGTAAATGCGACTCCCTCCATGCCATTTCCCCGTTTCATTTTGAACTGCTGATGGTAATGAATCTGTTCCTCCAGTTCCAACTGCTGCATTCAGTTATCACCAAGAGCAGACATCAACCAACACTGTAATCTTGCTCTGATGGATGGAATACTAACCTTTCACAAGATTAGAGACACAAGGTGCTCTAGAGATAATAAAATTCAAATAGGTTTATTTCAAAGGGCAACCCAATCTCGCTTTTGTTCATGGGTCACTTGGCGGATCATTTGCCAATGTAGTTTCTGTGCCTTTCCAAGCTAGGTTCTCGTTCAGTGCGCCAAATATGTCAAATTAAGGGGGCCCCAAAGTCACTTCTGAAGTAGAAACAGAGAAAGTTGAGAATAACATTATTTTAGCACTTGTGACGAAAACTGTATTGGCCCATAATTCTAATTTGCTTACATTATACCCAATATACTAAAAAGATAAACTAAGAGTATCCATGTTGACAGTACCAATGACTTAATATAACTGCCAGTATTGCGATCCTCACGGGTAAATTACTAAAGATTATTCAGATTTCCATTTCAAATAAAAGCCTCACAGAAATCAAAATCAAGAGTTAAACATACAGTGCTTTTTGAATATTATGTAGGTGTCCGTTAAACATTTTCTTAGAAATAAAAGTCAAGGAATATTAATCAAGGAAATAAATCAAGAATAAGAACTCCATACACATGAAGAAAAAGACCAGGACGAAAATCTCTTCCTTGAAAAGCAATGAGCAAACCTTAGAAAAGGCTTCAAGTTTTTCTCCTGTCCACTATTTTCTCATTATTTAAAATTACCTCTGCCATACCTCAGACAAACCCATAGTTATTCCTAACAAGAAAATGAGAAAGGAAACCCAAGAGCAGTTTTATGTTAAGATACTCCTAAAATGTATTACTCACTTGTAAGGATAACATCAGCAAATTATCGTGGCAGCTAAAGTATTTATATTTAAATAACATTGATAATTTTATACCACTGTACATGACTCTGATGATACATATGTGTGTCATCACTTTTATAATTCATTTTGATTCTTAAATAATTACATATTTTTCAATCTAGTATGACAGTTTTGTTCATTTAAAAAAAGTTTTACAGGTAAACTTTTATAAAGTAAGAAAGCTAAATTTTTACATATATATTTAAATTATTAAAAAATTCTTAAAAATCTACATGTTCATTAAACAATAACTCTGTGGTTACTAGTATTTTAAGTATCATACACAACCATTTTCCTTGAGGTATTTTTAAATCAATCATAATTATTCTTGCTGTGACTTACTAATTAAATAAGGCTTTTGAAATGAAACAATTATAATCAATTGTATATTTAAAATAACATATTTAGCTAGGCTGTTTTGCTCTTCTATTCCAATAATGCTACTAAAGAACATTTCACACAAATTCTTATTAAAAATAAATCTGGAACTACCTTCTCCACAGAGGCTATGCAAAATTAGAGAATGTTAGATTATTTTAAAGATGTTGTGTACTTGAAAAATTTCTTAAACGATCATTGCATAGTTTTTCATTTATTTAGTAATACAAAATTGATGATGTTACCATTGCTATCTTGTACTGAAACACAGAAACCATTAAGATAGGCTGGATATACATCATGACATAATTGGAAAGGCACACTGATGACAATTACTGGGAATCAAAATTCTCTCGGTTTCACCAGAAATTGAGAATGTAGGCATATGCCGGGTACCCTTCATGATTCATCTGGAAAATGGGAGAATAATAGTACCTTCCTCATAGGATGTTTTGAAGATCACATGATACATGCAAAGGAATTACTTAGGAGAGTATGCAGCCATAGTAAGCTTTATAACTGTCAGCTATTTTTAGGACTTTCCAAAAATGAAAACACCTTACTAATAATATCCATGATCATTATCATCCATTTAAAACACATCTTGGTATGTAAGAGATGAACATTATTTTTCTCATCACAGCAGCTCAATGAGGTCTTATGAAGTATTTTTATTGAGAATGGCTGAAAAATGTATCTAGTGGCAAAAATGGATGAAATACCTTAGTTGTTGTGTGATATCCTTGATCAAAAATATAATTTAATGGAAATTAAATATATTCCAGAAAAAAATGGCATATCCCTCATTTTCTCTTGAGTTAACCAACTGCCCTCCTTCTATACTTGGGTCTATGTGCAGCTTTATTGTCATATCTCCCTATTTATGGTCTTTCAGTGACTAAAGCTTAGAAGTAACACCCTTTCACTGAATGTGTAAGAAGACTCTACCTTCTCAGTAATCGAATGACGTTGTTGATTTACGTTGGTGACAAGGTTAGCTCAGATGAGCCCTATATCTTTCCCTTGCAACAGGAAGTATGGTCTGGGACAGAGATACAGCCCAAGAGGCAGAGCAAATAGTTGTAAATAGGTGTAAAAAGCACCTTTATTTTCACATTTTGCATATATGGGATTTAGTATTTTTTCTTTCTTGGAGATACATAATAGATATTTATCTATTTCTATCTCTATCTCTATCTCTATATCTATATCTATCTATCTATCTACACATATACATAATTTTTTTTAGCACTAATCATTAAGCAATTCCTTCCTAATTAATACAGACCACAATTCTAATTTGTTAAAACTCATTTTGGATTCTCCATCTTCTATTCAGAGAGTTTGGCAAAGATGCCCCAACAAAGCTGACTTTGTTTCAAATCTCTGAACATTTTTTTTTTTTTTACATTTTTCAGGAAACCATTCATTAAAACAAATAAACAAACAAGAAAATTACAATCACACCTGCGGGAAACTTCTAATTAACCACAAACTTGTTCTTGGACTATTTTATATAAGTGTCACCAATTCTAAGAAGACTTTGCCAATTAATTCAATATCTATCCAATTATTCCAATATCTATCCAATTATGCCATTTTTTGTAAGCTTGTCAATGACCATTCCAGGTGAAATAGTACAGATAACTGTGCAGAGGTCAAACTGGGCTGTGTCTAGTGGGTCTTCCAGTCTATAGGGTCAGTCCCTTTGTCAAAGAAGGAAATTAGTTTTGTTTGGCATGATTTGTTTTTGAGCAGTCCATGTTACCTGTCACTTTGTTACACTTTGGATGCTTGCAAATTGATTGCAGAATAAATTGCTCCTGACTCTTACCAAGAATGGACCTTAACCTTACGAGTAATTAATTCCCAGATATTTACTTCATTTTCCTTCCCTACAATCATCTGCTGTAATCGTCCCTTCCCTAGTTCTCTGGATCTGTGCCAGTCGGCCATAAACCTGCAAATTCACTTAAATGAATACAAGGTAATTTGATGTTGCATTTGATTTGGCATTAAATGCTACACAGTTGTTGACTTCAAAGTCAAATACATAAATCTTCACAGCTCGTGGAAAGAGGAGGCATTTCTTCTGAATGGATTCGAAAATCACCATGCAGTCAATGTTAGATATACAAAGACAGAAACAGCATTAAACAGGTTGGCTGTAAACCTTTTTCCTTATCATAAGTATATAGTGGGAAAATATACATATGTATGAAAATAAGAGGAATAAGGCAAATCTTGGCTTTTGTTATATATCTTGCTGTGGTATATTTCAGGTCCAGGCATTAGCTAATGTTTTCCCCAGGAACAAAATACTGCCATAGTACTTAATACTGCACACTTAACTTTGGACTTTGGGTATTAATTTTGAATTTCTTTGGTTTTAAGAGGTTAAATCAGATCCATCACATTCTTTAATGTCCTTTCTCTGTGTGTTTTAACTGCACATTATGCCCTGACAGGTAGCACAATAAATTTATCAACTGGTTTTAGCCCTCCCATGAGGACATGTCATTTCTTATTATTGAATGTCAAAGCCAGGCATAATGTCAATGGACTGATGGACGTCCAAAACAAAAACAACAACAAAAACAATCCTAAAAACAAAGAAAAACAAAACAAAAAATACAAAACAATGGCCACATCAAACCCAGGAATAATGTCAGTGGACCGATGGACGTCCAAAACAAAAACAAAAACCCTAAAAAACAAAACAAAACAAAAAGTACAAAACAATGGCCACATTCGAAGAAGCACAAAACAACCTGAAAGCCAGGACTGACAATGTTCCAAGTAACTTCCAAGTCATCACAGGCTTGAAACCATTACCCCTTGTGGGTCTGTGTGGGAATCCAGGCCACCCTATAACCAAGGGTCAGGGTGCCCCACTTAATTTAGAAAAGTGATACAAAGGTGGCCAGATGAAAATACAGTGAAACTAACTCCATATAGCTTCAGAGGAGTCAAGTCCAAAGCTGGTTTTATAAAAAAGTTCTCTCTCTTCTTTAAGACAAAAATAGACCCGTCCTGTGAGTGCCAGCTGAGCCTAAACAGGGACTCAGAATTTGGTTGTGTCTGATTAAAACACTGGTGGGCCACTAGCCAGAGGCTATGAGCTCGGGGAAGGAGGGGCCGCTATCTTTTAGAACAGTTTCATGGAGGGGTGTCTGGGAAAAGCCAGGAACTCAGAGGCCAGGGAGTGTTTATGCTGAGTCTGGCTTCTGGGGAGGGATCTGAGGTTAAGGAAGGGAAGGAGATATAAGTACAAGTTGTGTAGCTCTTTTCTGCCCAGACACTGGGAGACCTGCTTGGGCTGCTAAGGTAGGGAGTGGGGTGTTATCCCTGCCCAACTAATCACAGTGTGGCCCTGGGCAGTAACACCCAAGGGACTGAAACTCCAATTCTACCAAAAGACCCTACAGTAGCACTGAGAAGACCAAGAAACAAAATCCAAGTAAGCCCACACTGGGAGGTGACTGCAGTGGTGTCTGTAAGCTCTCCCCCATATTAGGCTCAGGAACAGCTGCAGAGCAGGGAGGAGTAGTGAGGTGGGATGGGGCACGTATGTGCCAATATTCTGGATTCCTCCAAAAAGGCCAGAGACCTTGATGGGCGTCAGTGAAGCGACTGTCAAAAGCATACCATGGTGGGGTAATGGTGTCTTGCTTAGGAATTAGTGATGTCAATGCTGATGTATTTTTTTAAAGCTTATTTATTTATTTTGAGAGAAAGAGACTAGAGAGTGAGCAGGGGAGGGGCAGAGAGAGAAGGAGAGAGAAAGAATCGCAAGCAAGATTCTGTGCTGTTCTCGCAGAGCCAGATGCAGCACTCAAACTCACAAACCGTGAGGTCACGACCTAAGCTGAAACCAAGAGTGGGCCGCTTAACTAACTGAGCCACCCAGGTGCCCCGATGCTGATGTATTTTTAATTGCACCCTAAAGTTCATGGGACCTGAGGACATCCACATTGTATACCACGTCCCCTAAAATCACAAGGTTTTCAGTAAGAGCCTTTAATTATGCAAATTGAATTTAAAGGAAGCCTTAGTTAAAATGAAGAAAATTAACCCACTAATTACATCTTAAAAACTTCTTCTTCCTGATTCCCCAAGTTAAAAATGATTCTAGACATGAACTTTCTCTTTCTTCTTTTCTTTCTCTCTTTTTTCTTCCTCCCTTCTTTCCTTTCTCCCTCCTTTCCTTCTTTCCTCTCTTTCTCCCTCCCTTCCTTCCTTCCTCCCTTCCTTCCTTCCTTCCTTCCTTCCTTCCTTCCTTCCTTCCTTCCTTCCATCCTTCTTTCCTTTACCCCCAGCACAAGAAATATAACCACCTGAGTGAGGTAAGGATCCAGTGTGTTTAGCTGTGGGGAGTGGGAAAAGGGGAGGGGAATATATGTAGGGTAGTCAGAAGAGTGATCATTTGTCAGAGTTGCAGGATCTATAATGAACCAATACAACTGATCTGTCCTTTAAAAATGGGTAACTGTCTACTTCCTTCTGTCTTTGCATACTTTCTATTCTCTTGTGCTCAAGGCCTCTGTCCTCCATTGAGAAGTCCCACTGCTGATACTTTCAGGATCTGGATGAAACTCAGCCACGCTTCACTAGCTCTACAGCTGACACTGTGATGGGGGCCTCCCCCACCTCCCACCTTTGCCTTACTGCAAATGTCTTCTAATTGATCCCTAGCTTCTAGTTTTGGTGGCAAAGTAGTTGTGTTCCTATTTCCTGATTATGTCCACACCCTCTCCCAAGCTCAAAAGGGCAGAGATCTTCTTTGGTGTTGTTCACTGCTGAAGTTCAACCCCTAAGGGTGTCTGATACATAGGACGTGCTCAAATAGATATTTGTCCAATGAATGCATGCCGTCTTGTAGTTTCTGGCACAAAGCCCCCTCACCAGAGTTCCGTGTAATCATATGCACTTCGTCATAAATGCACGTGAGTTTAAAGGCTGGAGAGTGGGAGGCACTTATATATATTGATAGGAATTGAGATTTTAATTATTAAATGAAAGGCATCGGTTCACGTTACAGGGAATTTCATTGTCCGACAAGTTGCCTGGGGGAGAGCTGTGTGGGATAGAGGACCCTGGCTGAAACCATATCAAACAGAGGAGTTAGTGTCTACATGGATCAGAGATGAAGCTGACTGGGGGCACCTGGGTGGATTAGTCGGTTACGCGTCCGACTTCAGCTCAGGTCATGATCTCGCAGTTCGCGAGTTGGAGCCCAGCATCTGGCTTTGTGCTGACAGCTCTCAGAGCCTGGAGCCTGCTTCGGATTCTGGGTCTCCCTCTCTCTGCTCCTCCTCTGCTCATTCTCTCTCTCTCTCTCAGAAATAAAGAAACTTTAAAAAAAAAGATAAAGCTGACTCTTGCAATTTACATAACCTTTTTTTCCTCTTCCTTTTTGTGTCTCTGTTCATACTCAGACTCTCTTTTCCCCCCAGAATGACTGAACTAGATACACCACAAAAGAGTGACTTCTGTAGAACATTACAGAATAGGATGAAAATGTTCTCACTTTTTAAAGTTTCTTCCTCACAACATACAGATAGAGCTGTGGAGTACACATTATCACCTCACCAACCTAAAAGAATCTGATCTTTGTTGAATAAATTATTAACATTCAAAGCTGAGGTTTTATTTTATTTTATTTTATTTTTTTAATTTTTTTTTCAATGTTTATTTATTTTTGGGACAGAGAGAGACAGAGCATGAACGGGGGAGGGTCAGAGAGAGAGGGAGACACAGAATCGGAAACAGGCTCCAGGCTCCGAGCCATCAGCCCAGAGCCCGACGCGGGGCTCAAACTCACGGACCGCGAGATCGTGACCTGGCTGAAGTCGGACGCTTAACAGACTGCGCCACCCAGGCGCCCCACAAAGCTGAGGTTTTATAGTCAAGAAACAGTCTGGTCCTTGTTGTCTTATGCAGACATGGGGGGAAACTGGTAAAGTGGAAGTTTGTCCTAATGGTCCATTTAATTTCAAAACTACCTTGCTGTTGGAGTCATCCAGCCGCTCTGCATTGCCAGACTTATAATTTAAATATATATATATACACGTATAATTCTTTAAACTATTACCTTTAGGAGAAAGGTCAATGTTCCAAAACCTTCCTTTGGTTGAACACAGATTACTGAAGAGAGCATAGTACTGAATTACAAGAGAAATCAGCTTGGGTTTCCAGTATGGTCCAATTGTGTGGCCTTAGGTGAATCATGGGATCATCCGTAAATCTATTGACCCCAAGTGAGCCTACTATTACTTCAGTCAACCATATGCCACATATGTCATATGTGTATTACCTTGAGAGCATATGTGTATTACCACTGCCACAGCCAGTGTTATATGTGTACTACCTCGGGGAACTGGGCAAGAGGAATGCAGAAGTCATTGCCTTGTCTTAAACCAGTGATTCTCCCAAGTGCGGTCTCTACACCAGGAATCTTGTTAAAATGCACATTATCGTTTCATTCCAGTCCCATGGAATCAGGAACACTAAGCATGGGGCCCATGAGTGTGCATTTACTTAACAAGCTTTCCAGGTGATTCTGATGCTCACTCCACGGTGAGTGAGCATTACTGTATTGGAAGAGCAATTTCATTTGGCCAACCTACAAATATGGGTCCTTCCAATAATGATTATTTTATCAGATTCCCTGATATAATTGTTAGGATGTCCTTGGAACCACAGTAGAGGGGACGGCCATCTTGCCAGCACAACCCAATGAAAAGCCCCTAATAGCTGCCAGAACGAATTGGAGGTCAACCAATCACCGAGCGACAGCACGACCTGACACAAAAAAGCCCCTCCCCCCCCAGGCCTAAACCCAGAACTGCTGCAGCTTAAAAAACCCCACCCCACCACACCTGGGTGCGACTTCACTGACTCCTCTCTCTCTCCCTGAGTCACGGAACCTTGCCGAGACCTTAGTTCCCAGTAAAGCCTTTGACTGCTAAAAGTTTTTAGCCCCTGACTCTTATCTTCACCCTGCCTTACGCCTGACCCTAACAATAATCATTACTTGAGAATCTGCACTTGATTTTGTCCACAGACTTTTACATCTTCTAACCCCCCAAAGACATCTTACCTTTAATCCCACCTTTCTATAATTCCAGTCATTTTTATTCATTAGTAGAAAACACCTGTAACAGCAGGAGCTACTTACATTCTAATTGTTTCTTGTTCCTCTAAATTGCTTGTCATTATAAAAGAAATGACAGAAGTGAAATGGGAGAAGAGCAATGTGGCAAGAAGACTAGAGCCCATTTTCAATGTTTAATTGCTATACAATGCTAAGAACAGATTAAAAAGATAAATCAAAAGTTTGCGGGGAAAAAAGTGAGGCCCCCAGTCAGTTTTATGGTTTCATTTGAGCTGCAAAGATATTATTATACACTCATTTACAAAACAATGAGCTCTTACTGTTTATGAAAGTTTAATCTCTTGGTTTATTGCCTTAATATATTTCACATTGGTAAGGTTTACTTTTAAATGAAATTTCTGACTGTCTTATGTGGATGTTATTTTATACTGAGAATACAGACAGAATGAGTGTAACATCATAATTGTATTCATCTATGAAGCAATTAGAGTCAGGGTAATTGCTTCTAGTTCTCACATATCTGCATACAAAGTAATAGAATTAATATTTTATCATTTGGCAGTATCCCTTGTTAGCTAAGAATTCTAACACTGTATATCTTCTCTGTCTGTCTACAGGAATTTAAACAGACCCTATATTAATATTTGCCTAAATCAAAAACTGTGCCAAGTGTACAAATTACGCTGGCCTCACTGCACGGCATATGCATCCAGTTGGCGCACAATGGGCCAGGGGCCCTCAAACGCATTCTCCAAACGGAGCAGATGGATGACAAAGGAGCAAAGGCTTAGGAAGCCCACCTCACTTCCTGCTTATTTTCCAAGCGATCTCACAGTTGTCAAAGTGAGTATAATTCCACAGGGTTCTAGGAGACTAAATCCAATTAAAAATATGTGGCTTCTCTAATATCGATTCCTCGAAAAACGCCTTTACAAGTTTCTACAAAGACACAACCGACAGACCCAAAGAAGCACGATGACCTAAAAGCCTTGCTTAGTGAATGACTGACAAGATTCAAATCCTCAGCGAAAATCAACAGGAATAAGAAGGGCTAAATGAAAACTTATAGCCTCATTATTTTCTAAGAAGCTTAGGCTGGAGGGAGCGAAAAGAAGCCATAAATTAAATGGCACTTTGCTTGAATAAAACGGGAACAAATGAGGGAATTAAGTTAAAACTAGCAGCTCACCACTGGACCAAAATTAATTGATAGATAAGCCGCATTTCTACGTAAATAAATATTATAAAAGATGGGAAAACCCAGCAATTTTGCTCCTTCTCTTCAGCATAGGCAAACAAATACCCTCTATGGAGAGAGAGAGAGAGAGAGAGAGAGAGAGAGAGAGAGAGAGAGAGAGTCTAGAATTAGCAGTGGTAACAAGTACGAATGACTTGTATGTATAACGTATACTACATGCTTACTCATGCATTACACAGCCGAGGTAGTCATCTGTTGTTCAAATGTAGTATAGCCTAGTCTAAAATGAAACTGCCCCCTGAAATGTTGGGCTACATTTAAAGAAATATATTAAAATACGTATGACTCTCCTCAAATACTGTTTTGTTGTATGTTCTTTCAAATTATTAACTCATTACTATACATCCGTCATTATGAAATGACGCGACAGAGAGGTCATTTCACTGAAGGGTGTCCTGGAGATAGGGAGTAAAATGTCAGTAATTAAAGCATTTAGAGTACACGTTGGCACATGGTATGTACTATATGTGTTTATTATTATAATTATTATTATTATTAACTGTAAGTACAGATTTAGTCTATGATTAGTTAGAACATTTTTCTACTTTTGTCAATGACATAACAGTGACACATTTGAGCTGTGCCCTCACCACTCATATGGGTTTTATTTCAAATTATTATAAAACCTCATTAGCCCTTAGCTTATCTTAGAAAATCCGGATTCCTTCCTGGTCCTGTTCTCCTTACTAATTTATGTGGCTGTTATTTGTAAATCAAAAAAAGAATTATTTATTAAGCACTTACTAGGTAAAAGCATTAAATGTTGCATGTAATAATGGCTGCAAAAAACTCATATAATTTTTTTTTTTTAAACAGCAAGCCACAAACTGCTGGTCTATCAATCAGTCCTAATAATAACACCATTAGAATGGAAGAGAAGAAATGACTCTATACTCTGGTTCACTGACACTCAGCGATTTAAGTGACATGCCAACATCATATAGCTATTATATGGAAAAGCCCAAACTGGACCGGAGTTCAGACATTGAACACTGAGACAGTCCTACTAGAATAGAGTACGAAATCAGGAAAGTTGTCAAGGGAGAGTTCCTGGATGCTGACGAATGATTTGTAAATGATGAGAAAAAGCTGCATACATCAAAGACTAGGGGTTTGGAAGGCAGGCTCCTCATGGATGGGAATGGAGTTACTCTGGAGATGGCCACTTTGCAGTGCAATGGAATTTGCTTAATTATGGACTATAATGTGAGTGGGAAAATTAAACCCATAGAGCACGTGGTGTTATTTCGTTAAGGAATATAGAATTAAGGTATTCAAGTTGAAATGTTTTGGAGGCAGCGATTGGACCTAAATGGCAGGCGACAGTCCAGAAAAGAAGTTCACATCTTGAGAAGAAACTGCGGGATAAATGCATTCTTGATGCAATTCAATCAGGAAGGTCCCAAGGTTAGGTATGTAAGTAATAATGGACCCTTTTGAGAGTTTGGTCTGAAGTCCTTTTTTGATCTATCAGCCATTTAAAAGATAATTTTGTCAGGTGCCTGGGTGGCTCAGTTTATTAAACTTCTGACTTTGGCTCAGGTCATGATCTCGCAGTTCATGTGTTTAAGCTCCACATCGGGCTCTCAGCTGTCAGCACAGAGCCTGCTTTGAATCCTGTCTTCCTCTCTTTCTGCACCTCCCCTGCTCATTCTCTTTCTCTTTCTCTTTCTCTTTCTCTCTTTCTCTTTCTCTTTCTCTCTTTCTCTTTCTCTTTCTCTTTCTCTTTCTCTTTCTCTCTCAACATAAATAAATAAACTTCAAATACTTGGCAATGAGAAAGAATGAAATATGGCCTTTTGTCGCAACGTGGATGGAACTGGAGAGTGTGATGCTAAGTGAAATAAGTCATACAGAGAAAGACACCATATGTTTTCACTCTTATGTGGATCCTGAGAAACTCAACAGAAGACCAGGGGGGAGGGGAAGGAAAAAAAAAAAGGTTAGGAGGGAGGGGGCCAGACCATAAGAGACTCTTAAAAACTGAGAATAGGGGCGCCTGGGTGGCTCCGTTGGTTAAGCATCCGACTTCACCTCAGGTCATGATCTCACGGTTTGTGAGTTCGAGCCCCATGTTGGACTCTGTGCTATTAGGTCAGAGCCTGGAGCCTGCTTCAGATTCTGTGTCTCCCTCTTTCTGACCCTCCCCCGTTCATGCTGTGTCTCTCTCTGTCTCAAAAATAAATAAACATTTAAAAAATTAAAAAAAAAAACCGGGAAAAAACTGCGGGGGGGTGGGGGCCGGGGGGGGGGGGGTAGGTGATGGGCATTGAGGAGGGCACCTGTTGGGATGAGCACTGGGTGTTGTATGGAAACCAATTTGACAACAAATTTCATATAAACAAACAAACAAACAAACAAACTTTAAAAACGGTAATTTTGTCATTCTGAATTTCTATGCTCTGGCTTGAGGTAAATTTAACACCAGTGTTTATAATCCATGCAACTTTACCATCTCACGTATCTTTAGCCTACCCTATTGGATAAATAACTTGAAAAGGTTTAAAATAATACAAACTTATAGCACTGGCAGACAGATTCATGAATGGGAGAAATGTTCCATAATATTGGGAAATGTTAAAATAGGAAATATGGGAAATGACTGAATCCAATTTCGAGGTTGATGTTCATGCCGACAGGATAATTTTTACTGCACACTTTGAATTCAATTTCCTTTATTTTAACAAAACATATTCCATACACACTGCTTAGGATGGAATACTTTGCACGAACATAATCAGTTTTATAGGCCATGTTCTCAAGGAGGTTTATAGGATTCCAGTTCACCATAAATGCTTTCCTGACAAGCACAGAGTTACACATCACCCTCCCTACACCTGCTCTCAGTCACCCACTTCGTTCGACCTACAGATTCGCGATGACACCTATCTCTACTCAAAGGGCAATTCTACTTTCTCTTCAGGAAGCTGTTTGAGATGACCCAGAGATCACAGTGAGGACAGGAATTCTTCTGCCCTAGCGATGTTGTTTTCTCAAATACGTTCAGTTTAGTCATTGAGAAAAGCCTTGGTTAGATCTCTCTCCATTTTAATACAAGCTGACAGGACACGTTCACTCTGCATTCAGTTTTGCCCATGATGAACGACCTCAAGTCCTTCTGGTCTAATTCCACGATAAATTTATCAAATACAGCAATGACACATTCTCTGAGAGGCATTTCTTTTTAAAGGAATATGCAATTAATGTAAATGTATATTCATAGACAATCTTACTGCAAGTTATTCTGTCAGAGTTCATTCGCCCTCTTTAGTAAGAGATGCCTTTCTAACATCTTTGCTGTCAAGATACAATAAATACATTCTTGAGGGACAGAGCCAACATGACTTGATGCAGCAGTAATCGTAGTCAATGTGAATTAGAAATCATATGAAGGGACAAGAAATGAAGGAATCAGAAATGTTAAGTTCTACGAGTTGCAGGACCTAGTCCTTCTTGCTCCCTGGGGAACCACAGCACCCAGGCCATTGGCCACAACATAGGTGTGTTCAGTGAATACAGGGTGAAGTGTATGCAAGGTGAATTTCTCACTAGGTAGTGATTTCTTTAAGGCAGGCACGATGCCTCATAAATCTAGATACCCTGCTCAGTGCCCACACAATATATGATACAGAATCGTGAATATGAAGACATCTTGTAGAGTGAGCTTGGGCTCTGATTTACAGAGCCAGGTGCTATACAAGGTGTAGTATGTACATGGTCTGTAATCCTCAGTCCTGCTCGATCATAGGTATTTCTATCCTCATTTACTGAAGAGGAATTTGAGGCACAGAGCAATTTTGGGACCCAGGTTATCTGACCCCAAATCCAAAATGCCTTCTATCACGTCACTTTACTCAGCTCTCTGCAAGCTGTCTTTGCCTTAGAGTATAGACCAACTCATTTATCTTCCTTGCTAATAAATGAAAAGGCAGCAAGTGTTGGATGCACTGATAACTTCATATACCTCAGAACGGCAGTATCTAGTCATAAACGACAGTTAAAAATTAGTATGTGGATTATTACATGTGGTTTAAATAACTTTATGTAGTTATGTATCTTCTTTGCAGCTAGAACTAAAATTGGGAATTTTCAAAAAAGCAGTAAATGTATTAAATTTAACCATATATATTTATATATATAAATGTGTGTGTGTGTGTGTGTGTATACATGTATATAAAGATATATCTGTGTGTGTGTGTGTATCCCATAAATAACTTAGATTTAAAAGAGTTTTAAATGAGGGAGAACTTCACCCAAGCAAGTTGTTTTAACAAGTAACACAACTACGACATTTTTTTGCCGTTAACTAATGTACTTGAATGATAAACCCACTCAACTTGAAGGGATGGGGACAATACAATGTCCAGGTTAGCAGAGGCAGCTGCCTTTGCTTTAATACACTGCACCTTTGTAAATGTGAATCATTAATTGAGAGGCTACTCACCCCCAAGAAAGAACAGATTTTAGTAGCAGATAAAGTGTTCAACACTTGGGCATGAAATGACAAAAGATTACCCTAAGATAGACTATGTCGCTTTGTAACGTTTTGCATATAGAACCATAAGTCTTGGTGCTGTGTCCAGGTGAGGGATAAGGGACCTTCAGGGTTGTGGATGCAACACACTCCCAGCAACCTCATCTGTCACCATGCGTACTTACTTCATGGAAGGTGTAGCGTGGCAACAGCAGAGAACCCCTTTAGGCCCTCATGGCACAGCAAATGCATGATTTGCACGGCCTAGAATTCTTTTTGCATGGCAAAATCTAATAGAGTTGGACAAAGTGGCATCTGATGCTTATTAACTCCTATTTTTATATGATTGACTGACCTAATTTCCCAGGGTTTGAAATTCTACTTCTTATCACCTTTCTTGGCTGAAACTTCAGAGTTAGCTCTGTCAAATACTGCATGTCATTTACACATGTACAAGTCAAGTAACTGGGTGCACGGAAGGCCGGTGTCACTTTTAAATCCGGTCCCAATTAGAAAATACATCTTCAAAGCGGTTACACTCAGCTTCTCTTTCTCATACCTTCATCACCTTCACAATTCCTGGGAGCAGAAAAGTGACATCATGTGACTTTCAGTCATACCCTAGATCTTGCCATTACTAAAGCAGCTACCCTCCCATAATCTCAATTTCCAGGACTCCACTCTCTGACCAGCAGCTCTTCCCTTCTGCTACTCCCGCTCGAACAATCCTTCGGGAATGTCTAACGCCCTGGGATGTACAACCCATTATTCTGCTATCTCTCCTCTGCCCCTCAGCACCTCAGGACCTCACTTTCCTTCTTGTAAGCTTCAATTCCCTGGCCACACTGTACAACCTTGCTAAAACTAACAAAACTGTGGCCTTTGTCAAAATGGAACTTGAGACCCAAACATTTTCATTTTTGTATTCTAAAGTCACTCACTCTCTCTCGTGATTACAAAGCAACAAAAGACAACAACTATGTATGTGTATATACATATACAGATATATATGTATATATCTGTATATGTATATACAGATACAGATATGTATATCTATCTATCTATCTATCTATCTATATATCTATCTATAGATATATCTATATATCTATAGATAGATCTATATCTATCTATAGATATCTCTATCTATATATCTATAGATAGATCTATCTATCTAAATAGATATAGATAGAGATATCTATAGATAGATATAGATCTATCTATAGATATATAGATACAGATATAGATATAGATATCTATATCTGTATCTATATCTGTATCTATATCTATATCTATATCTATATCTATATCTATATCTATATCCATCCTTAAGGGCTGGTCTTAAATTCATGGTCTCCAAACTAAAACTAACACTTAAAACGTTGCCTGGTTGACCTACTCTCTTTCCTTCCCTCCACTCACTCTGTCTCTCAAACGACTACTTCACATTTTCCCTTTCTTTCCCCAAACCTCATGAAATGATTCAAATGTCCCCCCCCATGCCAAGTTCTCTATAGAAAAAACTGGAAGAAGACAGAGTACACTCCTTTACAAGTAACCTGGTCACTCACGTGTTATTCATTCCCTCACTCATTCATTTGTAGAGTATTTATGTAGTGCGTCATGGAATCATAAAATATTGGTCTAGAAGGAACTTCCAACTTATAGAAGAAACAGTTGAGGCCCCCAAGTTTTCATTTCCCTGTTCTACACGTTGCACTGTAATGGGAAAAAACACCTGCCCTCTGTTGGTTTCTTGTCTTGGCTTCACCTAACTTCTGTGAAGATGGTGTAAAAGGGTACATCTTTATAAAATATCACATTGCTACACAATGTGACAAAACATGGTCACTGGTTCTGCACCATCTCTTCGTCAGGAGCTGGTTACAAGTGCAGAAACTCAGGGGCACCTGGGTGGCTCAGTTGGTTAAGTGTCCTGCTCTTGGTTTCGGCTCATCATCTCAGAGTTTCGTGAGTTCAAGCCCCATGTGGGGCTCTGTGTTGACAATGGGGAGCCTACCTGGCATTCTCTCTCTCTCTCTCTCTCTCTCTCTCTCTCTCCCTTTCTCTTTGCCCCTCCCAACTCTCTCTCTCTCTCTGTCTCTCTCAAAATAAATAAACTTTGAAAAAGAAAGAAAGAAATGCAGAATCTCAGGCACCACCCCAGGACCAGGAAATCAGACTGGGCAATTTAACAAGATCCTTTGGGGGCTTCATTGCCACACAAAAGCTTGAGAATTACCGCTCTATTGAACAACAACCAGAATGATAATTACGGTCCGGGATCTGGGTTACTGCCAGGAGTCCCAGAAATAAAACTTCCCTCTTTTCTTCGGCAAGGCTACTTTTTTTCCTTCTCGACAGAGCAATCTTGTCTTTTTTTGTTTTGTTGGGATGTTGACTTGTGAAAATTCACCTGGTATTCACAATTCATCCCTTTGTGGATGACAAAGTTAGGAGCTTTGATTCTGTTGATACCAGAAACCTGATGCAACAGCACATCAGGGCAAACCTCATACATTTTAAATTAAGATGGTGCAGCACAGTTAAGATGAAAAAGCTTAAGCTCTTCTCGGGATGGCAAAGCCGGAGGCAAATGCAAGCTTGGCGCCGTGAAATCAAATATGTGTTGTTTTCTTCATCTAAGTACACACACGCCTTCTTTTAAAAACCATAGATTTTACTTTGGGGCCAAAAAGAGGTTAAAGCTGATTGGTTTGTATTCTCAAAAGAGGAGAGAAAAGGTTATGTTGTGGGGCAGAAGAGGGAGGAAGGAGAAAGCTCCTCCCACTTTCTTCTTTTTTTAATTTTTTTTTAACGTTTATTCATTTTTGAGAGACAGAGCATGAGTGGGGAAGGGGCAGAGAGAGAAGGAGACACAGAATCCGAAGTAGGCCCCAGGCTCCGAGCTGTCAGCACAGAGCCAGACACGGGGCTTGAACTCACAAACTGCGAGATCATGACCTGAGCTGAAGTTGGACACTCAACCGACTGAGCCACCCAGGCGCCCCTTGAAATTACTTCTGAATCCTTCCACGGAAAAGTATTTCCAGTCTTACTGTCCTTTTACTTTATTTTTAAATCGGTATCTCTTAATGTGTTCATAATGCCATCTTTTCGGAAAACTCCATGAATAGCGTTTTCTGTCAAAGTGCTCACATTTCAATGAAAACAAACAGACGCAGCCACTATTAGTACTGTGATTCTAGGTCAAAGACGTGTCACACATAATTTCATGCTAAAAATGTCCACTATGTAAAATACTAAAGTACCCAAATTGCACAGTAGAAATGAAGTGATTGTTACCTAAAAACACAACAACACTCCCATTAGCATATATTCACTTTCTCCATTGTTAAATGGAAAAAGGTCCAAAATGACAAATTATTTGAGGTCACGATATATTTTTTTAAACAAGGTCTCTTGATGTTTGGCCTTGAGCATAATTCAAAACCAATTCTCTAGATGCCTTTCCAAATCAAGTTTTTACGTTTTTCAACAGCCTTCCCCATATAAAAATTCTGACACAACCCACAGGTCATCAGTACACATTGTGTTGTCCACAGATGGTGATTGCTTCGTCATTGGCAATGGAGAGCCTTCCTGAACCCGATTAACATGAATGACACCTAGTCACCTGGGAGGAAGAGGTTTTAAATCTGTATGAGGTAATAGAGTTTACATGTATTTTGTTTCGTTTTTTCCTTTTAATACCTCTGTCTTATTTGTAAATGTCCGGGCCAAATGTTCATAACAAAACAAATCTACTGACTATAAGACACTGTATGTTTTCAATTATCCTACTCCTTTGATTAATTTATTTAATCCTCACTTTCTAATGGATGGGGGGGGGCTACTTTGGCACAGCTTATACACATGTATATTTATATACATGTATTTCACATTTTGGTGCAGTTTGGTTTAAGTAGAACTACTCCTACTTCCTAAACAGGGCTTTTCACTATATGTATGCTAGAAGCATCTGTCATATGGTGGAAGGCATTTTTTATACAGCTCAATCCCAGAAGACTAATGGGAGGGGCTGACAATACTTTTTAAAGCATCTTGAAGAGGGACATGTGGGTGGCTCAGTCGGTTAAGCATACAACTTCGGTTCGGGTCATGATCTCACGGTTCGTGGGTTTGATCCCTGCTTCAGGTCTGTGTTGACTGCTTAGAGCCTGGAGCCTGCTTCAAATTCTGTGTCTCCCTCTCCCCCACTCATGCTCTGTCTCTCTCAAAAATAAACGCTAAAAAATTTTTTTTAAAAATAAGTATCTTGAAAAGCATGAATAGTAATATGAATGTATCTTTAAAATAAAATATTTAAATGAACCTAAAGCTGAATATAAACATCCTCATACTCACATGTACTGAGTGAACCTACAGTAGTACTTGGTGCCTTAAACAACATGGCACCTCGTCCGTTCTGTTAGATCCTTGGATACTGGGAGCCTTCCAAGTTAAGTGACTGTCATAGGCAGTTGCAGATATATTACCATCTCCACAGATTGGTTACAAAACCAATCATGATCCCAAGAGCTGGCAATATGAATGAGTTCTCCTGCATCATCCCCCTCTCGAACCTCCTGCCTCCATTACATTACTGATGTCCCTGAAACACAACTTGCATTTTTCAAAGTAAACTGGCTGGAAGTTCTTCCCCTCCTTTCCAGTGTTACAAAGAAAACCACAGGCCCAAAATTGACTTCACTTAGATTACGGCCCCAAGTCAGTAAACCATGGCTTAATACTTAACCTAACTGTAGTTTCAATTCCCCAGAAATGTAACCTTTTACCAAGCAACCTGAGAATTGTCTGGTCAGTACCAGGAAATTTACTCATAGACCTCTTTCATTCCCATTATGAGGATGGCATTGCCTAAACAATGGATTCTCTGCCATAGTTTCCTCTATTCACTCCCTCTCTACTTTAAAAGCTTTTCCTTTTCTTTTTAACGTTTATTCATTTGAGAGACAAAGAGCGTGTGTTTGCACACGTGAGCAGGGGGAGGGACAGAGAGAGAATCCCAAGCAGGCTCCACACTATCAGCACAGAGTCCTATGGGGGGCGGGGCCGCCTTAAACTCACGAACTGTGATATGATGACCTGAGCTGAAATGAAGAGTTGGACTCTTAACAGACTGAGCCATCCAGGCGTCCCTGCCTTTCCTTTTCCGTAGCCCTTTGGAACGCCTCTCTATTGCTTGATGGGATGCTGCCTATTTCATGACTTGATTAATAAGGCCAGTTTGATTTTACCTGGTCGATTTTTTTGTTATTTAACACTATATTGCCCTTAGAATGTGGTGGTTAAAGTGCTGATGCATGTGTACTGAACTGTAAGGACCAGATTTGGATTTAATATTTACGTGAGAGGGTGAGCCATTAGAAGCTGCTTCTCAATACTGACCATGTAGCAGAGTCACCTGCAGGGATGGCGACACCAGACTGCTGGGCTCCACCCCCGAGTGTGTGACACAGTACAATCTGTGCAGGGCCCTGAAACCGGTTTGTCTAACAAGCTCTGGGGTGATGCTGCTGCTGGTGACAGGCCACACTTAGAGAACCATTGTATGGCGACACCTCTCAGTCCATGGTTGTTCTGAAAAGCATTTCATAAAAATTTTACTTGTCTTTTGTCTGGGCATCTTTTAAATTACTGCTTCTCTTTAAACCTTATACCGTCATAAAATTCATCATAAATTTGAAGTTGGAAATGAACGTGGAAAGGATGTAAGAATAAACGCCAGGGCAAAATCATGAGCTAAGTTATCCGTTGCCTCTGGCTTTTAAGGATTTTTCTTCTACGGCGTTGAAATTATAATCCTTAGGTGAAAGCAATGCACATGTGTGCGTGTACATGCACACATGATCTGTGGGCAGTGTTTAATAGGTACAAGGACATTAATAGATAAATAAAGACTTTTTTAATATTGGCCAACATTTACAGCAAAATGACTTAATAATCTGAGAACGAATGCTGAACATTGCTTAGCAAAGTAAAAGTAAAATGTGGATTCATATTACAAAGATGTGAATCAGTTTATTTGCTCAAATAATTAAGAAAATAATCTGGCAATGTGAAATAACCCTATAGCTTAGATTTCTTTTTATTTGATAATTGTTACTATTTTAGACTCTCAGTCCTCCATCATTTTCATTGCCATCATAAAAGTGGTTAATAGGTATTATTAAAAGTTCTTGGTTCTCTGCTAATTACTGCAAGATACAGCTTATCAACATTTACAATTTTGTTTCTGCCCTAGCCCTCTACATAATATATAATGTACAAAGGGCATAATACTACTGTCCATCTATATTCTTAGCATAGAAGTCACACAACTAGCCAATAGAGACATTCTGAAATATATTCTCAAACAAGGGGATATAAAATAAAATATTTAATCTTTCACTTGATTTTTTTCTTGTTTTTTTAGTTTCCTTTAACTTGTCCATTCAGAGAAAAAGAGCAGGTTAATGTCTTGCAGCCTTTCTCAGCAGAGAATAGAAAACAGAATTTGAGAGGCTATTTTCACAATTCTCTCAAGTATGGAATGCATCGAGTACCATTCTAGAATTAATTCATTACATTAAATGGATGACTTAGTGCCCTGGTTGTGAATGGCTGAACAATTCAATCAAAACATATAGAAACTTCCAAGGATATAGACCCCATAACGGAAAAAGATGTGATCCACAGCAGAAATGTTTTTGTGGAGACAAAAGACACGTGGGATATGGTCTAGAAGAAAAATATCCTAGACTAGAATGCTGCACATTTTAATAGGCCATTATTTCAAACCGATTTCTCAGATATTATCCTTGTAATAATCTTGCCAAGTCAATATTATTCCTCATTTTATAGATTAGTGGTACGAACATTAAAAAATTCAGAAGCTGAGTCCTGTGGCTGGTAAGGAGCAACACAGGGGTCATCACTCCATGCCAGGATGGTGTTCCTGGACCCGCCACCATGAACCATTTGATTTCGCAATAGGTCTAGTTGTCCTAAGAAGCTCGCCTCTAGTGTCCATATACCCATTTTACTGATTTTCACTTAATCCAGGTAATTAAATCTTCAGGATGCACTCTCCCACACACACCAGCATAGCTTGTGCACCTGCTGCCCATGAGAAGGAATGTAGGACCAAGTTTCCCTGATTAAGGCTCCCCATCATCACGCAGTCTGATTCTCCCACGGCAAGAGGGAAGCAGAGCTTTGGAAGTCCTGTGGACCTGACCCGCCCAGCTTTAGAGAACGAAGAAAACCACTGACACAAAACCACTGATGTGGTAACCTGCCTTCCACTTAGAAACCATAGAAAACTAAGGACAGCCACAGGGACAAGCTGAGAGGTGAGAATGTTACCAACATTGAGGTGTGGGAGGAGCTCTTTGCCACACCCCACTGCTAGAAAGAGGACCCAGACTGAACAGCATCCGCCTTTCTTGCTAATATTGCGAAAAACGTGGCTTAGAAAGAGAAGAATTTCATTCAACAGCTCTGTTTACTACACTACATTCGCATAACTCTAAATTTGCTAGGCCATTCTTTAGAACCTTTTCTTTTTAAAGACCCCCCTAATTCTGCCTCATTCCCTGGGTAAAATCATTAGGGACGAACACCGTGGGCGGAAAATTAATTTCCAACAACTCCCGGGGAGGGACAGTGATGTACAGACTCACTGGAGTCCCTAGAAGCGCCATTTCACCCTGAGTTGCTTTCCCTATCACAATCTAAGCAAGCTTACACTCAGTCTGACCTCGTTGCAAAGGTAATACTGTGGGAGCAGTCTTCCAAACACTCTGGAAGCCAAAACTGTCAACAGACTGTCAGTGTGTCAACACTGGTTTTCATATTCTCTTCTAACAAAACAAACAGGAGAGTCACATACCTCAAGATGTTTTAACATTTTAATTAGTGAGCTGTGGGGAGAAAAAAAATCAGTGGGTGCAGAGATGGGACTGTTTTTGTCAGGTTCCCATTTAACACTATTTAGTAGTATTTTTTTTTAACACAAGCATTGGTGTTAAACACTGTTGGTACTGAATTTCTCTGGAAATAAGTGTACATTATATATGCCTTTCACCTCAAAACATCAGTAGCAATGCTGACTTAAACACTATTGTAATTAATATATCTCAGGATATATCACATCTACCTTGGAAACATTTGAATCTCTTGTAAGGGAACATCTCTTTAGTCCTGACTTAAAAGGGAGGAGAAAGTTAAGAAAACCATTTGTTTCCTGTAGGCTTCTACAAGACAGGGGTCATCTCTACAACATAGTAGCAACCCAGTGCTATTTTTAAATGAATGAATGGATGAATAAGTGTATACACATGAATCAAAGAGCATCATTCAATAACGATAATTCTATAGATCCCACACAATAGGTATCAGTACTCATCCACCAATGAAGTGATCACAGTGTAAACAGCTAACATTTTACTGGGAACAAGAAAGCAGAGGGTGATATGGAGGGTCTTTACTGGCTTCCCTTTTCAGAAACTGTATTTCTACAAATGTCCCCTGAAACCACTTTTTCAATGCAAACACCTTAGCCTTCCCTCCAATTTGCTGTTCCCTCTGCCTGGGTAACCTGGATAACCTTTCTGTTCTTTGGAACCTTTCTGGAAAGAAACCTTTCCACACCTGAAGGCCCAACTCAAATGTGCTCCTCTTAGCTGACTTTCTCCTTCTCCATTTACAATCAATTGTTCCGGCCTTTGTACTTAAAACGCTGCATTGTAATTAACATGAATATGCCATCCCTTCCATTACATTGGGCTCCCCTCTAGTTCCAGAAGTGTGTCTTATTCATCTTAGTATTTTCTTTGGTTTAGAATAATGCCCTGAATCTATATTAGGCATGTGCTAAGTCTTATGTCATAAAGTTACATTAAAGGGAGTTAAGAGTAGGACCATTTATTGAAGTAAAAGTTGTAGTCTTGACCCAAAGGAGGGAGGTGGTTCTAAAAGAGCTTTTGTTCACTAGCATTTCTCCTTGAGATCACTCAGGGATGGGGAAGAAAGCCACAGTGTGGGTGTATGTGAGACCCTTTACCAGGCTGTGATGATGGCCACAAGGTCCAGTATACTTTTTTATAATGCTTTAAAAAATGATTGTCATTCAAGGACCTTGAACTACATTTTATATTTGTTATAACCACAACTGAAGAGCTAACACATTTTTCACAGACATGTTTTTTTTAAGAGCACCATCCATGATCTGGAACACATTTTTCACATCTTTCCCCGTATCACGGATATGAGAGACCCTATAGTACATCCTGGTCTCACTGTGCAAATATCAAGAGATGCCTATGGTTTAGGTTTGTCAGTTTGTTGGGAAAATGTTCTGATTCCTCATCATTAACAAGTTAATTTATCTGCAGAAACTGTCAGTAAACTTGTCAATGTTTTAGTAATCAAAATACTCGGTTCTCTCTTCTTCAATTACCACTTTTTTTTTTTAATCAAAGTATCCAGGTACACTTTATATATGGCATTATGATTCCCCTTGAATGTAATAAGTGAAGAAAACACCCCAAGACACATATGTTATTTTAATTCACCAATAACTCATTAATACTTCATAACTAAAATCTGAATTAACAGTAAGAAATCTGCTATATATGTATTTTTTTCTGCTATCCTCAAACCTGAGAATTTCTTTATAGGCTTCTAGTTCTTTTGAATTGGAGAGTAGACCTCTTCTATTTTAACATATACATAACTGAAATAAAGATACTGGAATCTGTAGTGTCCACATTGACAGAGACTAACCCCAAAATATTATGCTCTGTGAAATACAGATTTCCCACTGGGAAACAATCTTCTGTTTCAAAATTGTGAACTGAGGGGCACCTGGGTGGTTCAGTCAGTTAAGCCCCAGACTTCAGCTCAGGTCATGATCTCGTGGTTCATGAATTTCAACCCCCCATCAGGGTCTGTGCTGACAGCTCAGGGCCGAGAGCCTGCTTCCGATTCTGTGTCTCCCTCTCTCTCTGCCCTTCCCCACTCATGCTCTGTCTTGCTCTGTCTCTCTCTCTCTCTCTCTCAAAAATAAATAAGCATTAATTACTATTTTTTTAAGTTGTGAACTGAATAGTACTCCACAATTATCTTATTTGAAAGGCCCAAGAAGAGCTCCAAGCATTTGACACCTAACTGGGCATAATTGATGTATTTTTAACTTTTGCTTCTTCGAGTTTGTTCAGACAAATACTGGGTAATAGACTGAATATGATAATGTCACCTTCATTAACCTAAAGTCTATTTTTGCACTTACTATTGACATTTAAAGATCGCCTCATACGTGTTGCTGTGCTCTCAATGACTGATTTTACAAGACTTGTTTCTACATTCCAAATATTTTTGCTGCTTCATAAAAAAGGCCTTAAAATGCCTTTTCAAAGAGTTTTACCTTCTTTCTTTGCAGCTGTGAGCAAAGCAAATGGGTCTCTATGGAGAAAAGAGTGTGTTTCTCCTAATTCCTAAAATCACAACCAAAACCCTCACTTGTTCTTGAGTTTACTTCTCTCCTAGCTGCCCCTTTACTAATAGAGTAGTAGGGCTGTTGCTTGGACCAAGGCCAATAAATCTCAGTTTCCTTGGAGCAACCCATTTCATTTGCAATCTGTGGCACCCACGTATTCTGTGTAGGTGCTGGTCTGTCACAGCTTTCTCTGAATGCCTCTAGGCATTTTTTGCACATATCTGCCTTTAACTGTGTGCTGTAAGTTGCATACTGAAAGTTGTTCATTCAAATACTTATGTCCTGTGCTGTATTCACATGTACATTTAAAGTTGCTCGCTAGTAGAAGCCATGCCATTCTTTTATTTCCTGAAGAGTCACAGTCTAGGATTAGGCATATTATGAGCACACGGTAAATTCTCATGGCAATTGACAGCTCCAGATACTGTAGGGCATGAATATCTTCTCCTGCATTTCCTAACCCACACTCCTATAGTCAGTTGCTCACTCAAGATCCTCACCAATTAGGCATTTTGAATGAAAGAAACAAACCTGAACTTTTCTTTTGTCTCCCAGATATCAGCACCATCCTTGGTATAAGTTACCACCACCTTCCCAGGTTACATCCAAACCTTGAAGCTATTATTGACTTTTATTTTTTCCTTTTCCTTCTCTCATACCCAGACTATTGCAAAGTTATAGGTGCTACCTCCAAAATAAAATCTGAATCTCAGTACTTGTCTCTACATTTCCTGCTACTCTCCTGGTTCAAACACCATCATCTTTCCCTGAATCACTCAGTAGCTTCCCACCAGTTTTCTCTTCTTCATCTCATCCCTCCATAGTTCATTGTTTCCTGGGGTCATCTTGCCATCTTTTAAGAGATCAATCAGATCTCTGCCTTTCATGCTGGATTACCCTACTGGCTTCCATTTCTCTTAGATTAATGCACCATCTACCATAGCACAGAAAGCCCTTCAGGACCTGGGCCCTGCCTAGCTCCTTACCTATTCTCCCAGTCTTTTTACCCTTGCCATACCCATGCAAGCACATTAGTCCAATAGAGTATAAGAACTGCAAATAGAAATCAATGCGTTTTGGAGATATCCCACCTAGCCTACAGAAAGGGTTAAAGAAAGAACAATTTGGAGGAGGATTAAACATGTGCCAGAGAGACAAGGTGTGTGTGTGTGTGTGTGTGTGTGTGTGTGTGTGTGTGTGTGTGTAAAGAGGGAGAAAGAGTAAACAGGGCAGAGTACTTCAGTTAAGTGTTATTTTTCCAAATATCATTCATAGTGGTATAATACACTCCGTTGTTACCTACTAGAAATGGTAAACTATACCCTGTATCTTAGAGAATTTCTGAGTACATCCCAAATCCTTGCCAGCTTTACATATCTGCTTCATTTCTTTAATGATCGTCTCAAAACTGGGCACTGTTCATAACTTCAGTTATGACGCATGGCTGTCATGACCTTGCAGCTAAGAGTATGGGACATAACTCTATATATTTACACGACTGACATGTTAGAAAAACAATCTCACAGCACAGGGGCTAGCCAGTAGGCCCTATAGACTGAATTATAGCCAGTAGGCCAAATCTGGCTGACTGTCTTTTTTGTAAATAAAGTTTTATTGGAAAACAGACATACCCATTTATTTATATATTATCTATGGCTGCTTTTCACTAAAGTTACAGAGTAGAAATTATAGAGAGTATAATTGGGGCAGAGGTCCTATGGTCCCACAAAGCAAAATATATTTATTCTCTGGCCCCTTGCAGAAAAAGTTGACAACCACTCTCATAAAAGCAGCCTTTTTTTTTTTTTTTTTTTTTGAGAATTAAAAAAATAGGACATTTTCCATGGGTTAAATAAACGGCACTCTTTAAAAAAAAAGGTGTTTTTTTTTAATGTGGTAATAGAGTAGTTTGTATTTATTACTATTCCTAGGATAGTTTAATTGTTAAAGAAAACATTGTGGTTTATATAAAGGCCGTGTAAGTGCGGTATTATTGCTGTGGGATCAGCTGATATTTCCAGACATGAAAGTACCTTTCAGTACATCTTTAAAATGTACAACAATGGGAAGTGATTTGCTGAAATAAAACTGTTATATCTGGCTCCAGCCCAAATTGCTCAAGGCCATGTAAAAGTCTGAGGAAATGCAGACATAATAGGCTTGCCAGGTTGGAAGTAAAATCACATTTTTCTAAATGCAAAGACTAATCTTGTGCCACTCACTAAATGGAGTTCAGGTTTCGATGACAATCCTTATTAACCTCTTATTTTCTGTATGTGTATAATTTTTCATTCCAATATATTCCAGGTTGCTTAGTCATATCATGCAAGGGATGTTTAAACTGTTTCTGAACTGCATATATTTAAATAATTTCATTAACTTTTATGTTTGACTGAACAAAAGTTTTCGGTCTTCAAATGCTTTATTGCATTTTAATGGTTCACAAAATGACTTTTTTTCCAGCTTGAAATTTTGCAGTTGACTAGCTGACACTGTAGAGTAGCTGTGTATGTACCTAATAGCTTATGTCATTTCATTAATGGAAAGGGGAAAAGAATATGGTACTTATGCCCACTCCGACAAGATGTTCATATGAACGATAAGCTATTTTTCTCCTTATTTAATGTAGCATTTTAATAAGATGGTAGCCAAAATCATGGGAAATATTATGGTCATCAAAAGCCTAGAACTCTTGAGCAAGAAACAAACAAGAGCCCAGGTTCAATTGTGAACCTCTTTCAATTGTGTTGATCAGGACCGTCCTGGAGCCCTCTCGAAATTCCTGTGTAGGGTATTTTGCTCCTTTACCTTCTTCCTCCTGTCTCCACTTTTGAGGCAATTGTACTGCTTCGTTTTCAGGACTTTTCTATTCTGACTCTCTATCTTCTTCAGTCTAGTCGTCTGGTTATAACAATTACACCCGGATGCACAGTCAGCACCTCCCAGTTCTGGGGAAGCATTTCCATCTCTCCAGACAGAGCCACGATGATTAATTACATCACTCGATGTATGGTATGGGGGAGTTTACCCTCACTATTCTTCCTTTTCAAAATTGATTGCCAAGGCCCCTGTATTTATTTTACAATATGAACTTAACACATGGCTAGAGAATAAAGGTTGAAATTAGAAAGCAATCAATACACGGGACTGCACAGGATAATTGTTTGACTGTCACCAGTGCCTCACTTCTCTTTTCCTTCCTCACATGGATTAAGTTGGTGCGTCTCAAACTGTGATCTATGGACCACCTGTGTCAGAAGGGATTGAGTCGTTCTCTTAAAATATCAATTCATAAGCCCCACCCCAGGCCTTCAGAAACAGTACCACGCCAGTGAGCCAGTTAAAAAAAAAAAAAAAAAAAAAAATCCCCAGATGGTAATTACCCATGCCAGACTTTAAGAACCAATGCAATACATTTTCAAAAGTTATGAAATTTTTTTTGAAAGAATATATCCTTCTTTTCTGCTCCATTTATCACATTCTGTACGATATATTTCCTTCCTTCTACTCCAATCCAGGCCCTTATCCCTCATGTCTGTATAATCAAAAACCTTTAAAATGATTCCCTTGCCTCTAGTCTTCTGATGCTGCCAGATCTGTCCCCTAGAATCATAATTTTAACATCTAGTCACCTGCTTTCTAGTGAATGTACCATTTTTCTACTTGATATTAATGGCACCTGGTTAGTTAAGACGTCCCTTTAATGCCTACAAAATCCTGTCCCCAAGAGAGTTAGATTACTCCCTGTTGTTAAACACAAATTCCCTTTTCTACCTCTGTTCAAGTTCTTCCAGGAGCCTGGTTCCACTTCAATTCAACTTATTTATCATGCAAAGTTCACTTCAAGTTTGCATTCCTGCAGGAAACACTATCTCACCACCTCAGTGGCCTGCCCCCCCTGGGGTCCAGCAGCATTCAGACACAACCCGAGTCTTTGTTGTGGCTATTTGTGTGTGTGTTAAGGCATATGCCACAACCATCCACCCATTCCAGTGGAAAACACGATTGATTTGACTAGAATTCCAGTTTTCAAGGACTTACAAGCATGAATTTAAAGCAGCTTGGAGACTTTCTCTTCAAGTAGATATATAAGTGACAGACTACTTCTGTTAGGGATGCAGCAAAATAGGGGATCACGAATAGAAAAAGAGTTTTTAGCAGTGGCCTCCTGAAACAGATCAAATGAACCTAAAATAAACCTGACTTGAGAAATTTCCTTCTGCATCTGAGAGAAGCTGAAAGGTATGGGCTTTAGTGGGAAGCTAGTGTGAACACAACTAGGGCTGTGTAACTCTGTATTTTGAGAAGGAGGGCTGTTCAGTGTAGATACAATGGTCTAGATAGAAGGAAGCAAAGAGCAGCCAAAATATCTGTACATGGTGGCTCTGGTCCAGTTAAGCAGAAGCAGATACTCAGGTCCCCTTATTCTGAGATCTGGGCCCGCAGGAAACAAGTACTTCTAATGGTTCTCAAACCTAGAAAAATCATTCTTTCTAAGTCATGAATAAAGCCTATTATTATATCTGTCACCCTATTTCACCCCCCACCCTCCCTCTGATTATCTCTGTGTGGTTCCATTAAATAAAGATTCAGTTTATAGGTACTACCTTATGCACATGGCATTATGTTAGGCACAGGGACACCGTTGTGAGCATTGCACAGTACGGGCAAAACCCTGGAACATTTACAGCTAATCATTGTGTGAGGGTATAATTTCTACTTGAAATTTTATGGCATAAACCAAAAGCTAATGGGACAAAGAGGCAGAGGCAATTCTAGCAAGGCAATTGTGAAAGGTCCTGAGGAATGAATCACTCTCACATAAGTGGCAATAAGCAGCAAGACTATTCTAGGAAGAGGGAACAGAATCACTCAAAGCACAGAAGTATATATATGCTTGAGGGATTGGGGAAGAAGCATCTAGAATGGAATGTAGACTGCATGATGGAAGTATGGTGGGTGGGAGAACATGGAACTTTCCAGTACAGGTTGAGATACTGCATGTGACTTTGAGGAGTATCAGTGATGAGTGGTGTGGCCTTGGACATTTATTTTATTACTCTCTAGAATTCTTCTGTTACTTTAAAAATAGATATATTATTTTCCAGGGGCACCTGGGTGGCTCAGTTGGTTGAGAATATGACTCTTGATTTAGGCTCAGGTCATGATCCCAAGATCGTGGGATTAAGCTCCTCTCTGGGCTCCACACTGAGGAGGGAGCCTGCTTACCACTCTCATTCTCTCTCTCTCTCTCTCTCTCTCTCTCTCCCCCCCTTCTCTGCTCTGTCAATCTCTATCTCTCTAAAAAAACAAGAAAATAAAGACATTTTATTTTTTCAAAAGATGCTGACCCTAAAAGAAAAAAAATATTTTACTTCATATACAAGATTTTGTTAATGTAATAGCCCCGATTATCTGTCTTATAGCTAATATTATGTTTCAAACAGGCAGCTTCAGATATGCATAGAAGATTGTATCATCTTAATCTGTAGAACTACCCCACAGGGTCATTCCTAATGTCATTGATGGCCTTTGCCCCCTTCCTTATGTTCCTCATAGTGGTAATTTCAAGTATTTCTAACACATAAATTTTCAGGATCCAAATTCCAGGGATGCAAATGTAGTGTAAAGGACTCTAGACGTGCACAAAGTACAGGTCATGGCTCTCTCTGCCTTAACTTGGGTAAGTCAATTAATTGTTTCTGGACTCCTGCTCTTCATTCACAAAATAATAATTCCTATAATCTTCACAAGATCAAAGCAATGCACATGAAAGCCTTTTTTTAGTAAAGAGTAAGCAAGCAGTTAAAGAAAGTATAATTATATATTTCTTTTAGTCTGTAAGATCCTTGAAAATATATTTGGTTTTATGGATCCATTTTTGTGCTGTGCCTAAAATAATTCTTCATACACACAGATCATCAAAAAAGAAACTTTCACTCAATAAGGTCAAGGTCAAACAAATTTTTTAAAAAATCTATAACATCACATAAAATCCAGTTATTTTCTGTTAATACATTTTTCTATGATAACAGAAACATAACAAAATAAATAAAGATGATGCTCAAAATATAGATTCAAAGACAAGGGCAAATGGCAGATGACTCAATTGTTCTAAGACTTTTTTCAAACATCAACAATGCCATATCTTTAATAGAAGTAGTATTAGATAAGAGCAGAAGTTATATCTTAAAAATCTACTTTTTTTTTAAACATTAAGCCATTAAGGTAAATTCAATGAAATTTCATATAGCAATAGGGCCAGCTGTTTAATAATGAAGAATGCTGTGCACCAGCCTGGAGAAAGCTGCAGGGCTCATTTTATATGCTGTTTTTAACAATTCAACAAGCCAGGGGTCATCTTCAGATGACCCCTGATCTTTCTTCAGAAGAGACTGGAAAAAATCCACAATGGTGGCTGAGCCAATTGTTTACAATTGCAAATGGCATCTGATATGGAGGAATGTAATTCACCATGTGTGTAGCCTGTGGTGATGTACTCTTGAGGAAAAAAAAAATCGTGGGTTTTTTTTTACCTTTTTTTAAAATTTTCAGTTAATTAATTTGATACACATAATCACACATATATATTTCATTCCTTTTTTTAAATGTTTATTTATTTTGGGGGGGGAGAGAGAGAGAGAGAGAGAGAGGGAGGGAGGGAGGGAGAGAGGGAGGGGTGGGGGGAGGGGCAGAGAGAGAAGGAGGCTGAGAATCTGAAGCAGGCTCTGTGCTGTCAGCATAAAGCCTGATGTGGGGCTTTGAACCCATGAACAGTGAGATCATAACCTGAGCTGAAGTCTGACGCTCAACATACCGAGCCACCCAGGTGGCCCTGTATTTCATTCTGAGCTGCTGATGTACATGTTTTCTTCACATATTGTGAAAACAAAACAAAACAAAACAAAACAAAACAAAACAAAAAAACACTGCTGTCAGTATATATTTTTTTAATGTTTATTTTTGAGACACAGAGACAGAGCACAAACTGGAAGGGAGCAGAGAGAGAGGGAGACACAGAATCTGAAGCAGGCTCCAGGCTCCAAGCTGTCAGTACGGAGCCCAATGGGGGACTTGAATTCACAAACTGTGAGATCATGAGTCATGACCTAGGCCAAAGTCGGATGCTTAACCGACTGAGCCACCCGGGCACCCCAGCTGTCAGTATTTTCTTTGAAATCTTGAATCCATATTTATTTTTCTCTTCATTATTTCTCAGTGACTAAATATTAAATTAAACATCATCAGACTACTTTCGCTCTATTTTTACCTAACTTCTCCTAATCTTGGTACTCTTCTGTATTTTGGGTTTGATTTCCTTTTGTAAGAGAACTTTCATTCCTTAGATTAAAAAAAAAAAAAAAGTCCTCAATCCTTTACTACAAACTCCACCACTGGAAAAAGTATAGTCTTCCCATTCCAGAGGATCATGAAAAGAGATTTGGGGAACCTGAAGAAAAGTCCAGAATAGTCTTTCTCTGTAGAGCAAAAGAGTCTCACCATCTATCAGATGACTTAAGTTGTCATGTCCCCTGCATACATCGCTAAGGTAAGTATATGGTGCCTCTGCGGAAATCAGGGGGGCAGGTGTTCTCCAAACTTTGCATTCACGACTGCAAGATATTTATCATCCTTGTTTGGCAAAAGGACAAAGAATTGGACCACACTGAAAAGGAGACACAGTGAATAAACACTGGGGCAAAAACACACAGGATATACTAACAAGTCGTCTGAGTGTTTTGAGAAGAATAAAGCCATCTCTGAAACTGACTCACAGACACTGAAAGTCACGGCACTATGAGAGACAATAGTGGATGCAGGGGTGCCCTCTCCGCTATTCAGTCGCAGCGTTACTGGAACTTGGGGCAAGTGATGTGCTCTACAGGTACATGAATACTTTGAGGCTTTGTATTATTTTCCTAAATCATCTCTAGACTTATTCTGAATTATGAGCATGCAATTATTAATTTTTAACTATAGACCCCAGAAAGAGTTGAAGAAGCAAATTTGATTTAGAATGGCATGAAGTATGTTAAAACGCTTTTTGGATATAAATGATATTGCTTATACAAAAAAAAATAGTAATTAGCATTGATTAAAACCCAATAAATTCAACCCAGTATGTTTAGATGCTTTGTTGTGTTGTGCACGGTAAGCTCTGAGGAGGTTATAAAGATAGTAGTCTCAGTCCGCTTTCTCAAAGAACACACAAAATTATGCATAGAAAGTAATATGAATAATAAACTGGGTTGGAAAACAATATGAAAAAGAAAATTATATTTGGCAGGTAAATATAAAATTTGGGTCTGGTTTTTCATTTGTAAGGTAACTTGTATTCTGTAGACTTATAAGGAAAAGAAAAATGTCCTCAACCCTTTACTACAAACTGTGACAGTGGAGGAGAGCACAGTCTTCCTGTTCCAGGGCATCATTTGCATACATTTGTGAAATCAGAAGAAAACAGCAGGAAAATCTTAAAAAAAAAATTTTTTTTTTAACGCTTACTCATTTTTGAGAGACACAGAGAGAGACAGGGTGCGAGTGAGGGAGGGGCAGAGAGAGAGGGAGACACAGAATCCGAAGCAGGCTCCAGGCTCTGAGCTGTCAGCACAGAGGCAGAGAAGGGGCCCGAACTCACGATGGAGATGACCTGAGCTGATGTCGGATGCCTAACCAACTGAGCCATCCAGGCACCCCAGGAAAATCTTTCTTTATAGAGAAGAGGAGTATCACTGTTTATCAGATGTAAAAACAAACAAACAAACAAACCCAAACAAATAACAGTAAAATGTTAATTTTAAACATATGGTGAGATCAAAATTGGCAAGTTTTTAAAGAATAAAACAAAACGAAACCAAACCAACCCAGAAATATTTATGTCACTTATCTTTTAGAACAAATGTGATTTGTTCAACAAGGATTTGCTATAGTTCTCGGAGTTATTTGATGGAAAAAGACAAGGGCATAATCTCACTGGCCATCAAGGAAAATGTATCCAGCCAATCCAGAAACCCAAAACACTCATCTTCCCCTGAGGAAGACTTGGCTTTATGGGCTCAATCATTGCCAAGTATGCCATTTCTTGAAATGGGATTTATCTGGGCAGGGGTGAGGACCAAGGAAAAGAGGAGCTAGTGGGAGCGGCTGCGGAAAGTGACACGGGGGACTTTTCCTAGGATAGAAGCTTAGAAGAGGAACAGATTCCATAACTGTGAAAGTGGGTACCCAAGAAAATTACCAGTGATTCCAATGGCCACATCCTCTTAGATTCTCAGTCACCATTTGCTGAGCAAATTAATGAATGTATTTCCATGTATTGGAGCACTGATTAATTTGCAACATAAAGCAGACTATCCATGAAACCATCTTCTAGTTTACTCATTTTGGTCCCCAAAGTGCCAAAACCTGCTGCTGTTTTTGTGTTTGTGTATGTGTATGCATTCACAGAGATGTTAGCAAAAGGAAAATCAGTCAAAGGAGGACAACATTCTTTTAAGAAAAATATTGACATTTACCAAAAAAGGAACCAAGCTCTTGGTGTCCCTCTACCTTTAACATCCCCCTCCCAGCAAAGGGAGGCACAGAGGTTAACAGATTTAGCAGGGAAAGCAGGTTGTAGTCCCATTGACAGCCAGGAAATGAAATGACATCAAGTATTCAATGATTGCCCTCAATTAGCCTATGCAAAGCAAGAATTAATTACCAGCATTGAAAAAGCTCACCTTTGACTCCTCTCTCAAGATCTCACTTACACTGAGTGTTCCTCTGGCGTTATAAATGAAAGTCCAGTAGACTTGATAACTTGCTTTTCCCTTAACATATTTTAGGTGGAAGTAGTTTTTTTTTTGTTTTTTTTTGTTTTTTGTCTTTTTTAAAACATGGCAGCTCAAACTTAATAAAAGAGGACTCCTAGTTGGTGTAAGATTTCCATATAAATCTACATATAGATGGAGATACAGCTGCAGTAGAGGTACGTGTAGACCCATAGATCTATAGATATAGATACCGATACATGACTGGCTAGGATTTACTGATCCACAATGCAATACACATTAGCAGTACCATTGCACATATTAGCTTTGGAATTCTCCAGGCAGCAATTAAATGTATTAAAGTAAACCTATAAAATAATTTTATTACTATTCAGGGAAATAAATCATAAAAAGTAATGTCTCTATAGGTACAGATCCCATTTTTTGACATACTCTAACAAAAGCTGTATATCTTTTTCCCAAGCCAGTAATAAAATAAAACCAAATGGACCCCTAAAGCCATTCACTTAATGAAATAATTTTGTTAAGCAAACAATAAAAACCTCGCTGGCAACAAAGAAGTTGTGTTGGAGCACACAGGAACTCTGAATAAAAGGCTAGAATATGATTCGGTGGGTCTGGGAGAGTTATCTGAGCAAATGGAAAGGCTTAACTTGGCTTAGCCAATATTGCTAGGAGGCATCAATCTTAGGTGACATAAGAGTTAGGAAATACAAAGAATTGCCAGCATATATGAGATAAAAGCCCAGAAAAGGGGAGAAAATAAGAAAGCAGGAAAGGGAGCTTGGGAGAGGAAATGAACATTGGCTTGAACACTTAAGTTTCATCCCCTGTGTGAGATCCTTTTATCTATGGTTTGGCGATGACGGCAGAGCATGGTACCAAGTAGGAGGCCAGCACTGGAGTCAGAAGAGTGACCAATGAGAAGTGTGTCATTGTGGGAAGACAATTGGGTTTAAACTCAGTCAGATGTGGGTTTAAGTCCCAATCTTCATTATTTGAAGCATCTCTATGTATAAGGAAAACAAGACAGGAGTTTAGCTCTATGGGCAAATGTGCTGAACCATAACCTTCACTGTACTTACTCTGTGTGGCTGGTTATTATTTGGTAAAAGAATTTCCCAAATCCAACCCAGCTCTATAGCCACTTGACATTTCTAAATGCCTACCAATCAGTCAACAGGGAAGGGGATGGATATGATGGCTTAACAGGAACAAGGTACGCCTGAATGAAATGTTTTTAAGTCACGTTTAGTGGTACATACACAAGGATCGCAACTGACCTAGTAACTGTCTACCATGTGGGAGTTTCCAAAGTTCCTCTAGTGAAGCCAAGGGCAGAGGCACACATTCCAATTTTTTTCTGGCCTTCCAGGTGAATACATGTAACTGAACATACCTTGAAAAGATCAACCAATGCAATATATTAATGGATCCAGGTAATATTAGTTCATTATGCCAGTCTGACACCGCGTTCAAAAGGAAATACTTTGCATATTCTTCTGGAGACAGTTTTGTGAGGGCAAGAAAGAGAGTTGGTGTCTTGGGCTCAGCTTCTTCCTCTGTAAAATGGAAATGTTCTCGGGGCATGTGGGTGACTCAGTAGGTTAAGCATCTGACTTCAGCTCAGGTCATGATCTCACGGTTGGAGGGTTTGAGCCCTGCATCAGGCTCTGTGCTGACAGCTCGGAGCCTGGAGCTGGCTTCGGATTCTGTGTCTCCCTCTCTCTCTGCCCCTCCCCCACTCATGCTCTGTCTCTCTCCATCTCTCAAAAATGAATAAACGTTAAAAAAAGTTTTTCACGAACTGTTCTCAGCATTTATTTCAGGTTGTACATACAGTGCTTTGACCTGTCTGCACATAGTAAGGGTCCAACACATATGAGTTATTATTGTTATTATTGTTAATATAATGAAATGCACCCTCCTAAATTGATAAAGCATAACTATGATAGATTACCTGCATTATGTTCTTCTAAAATAGTTACCTGTGAAAAAATGTTTGCGTGTCTCTCCAGGCCAGTGCTCTTTAAAGTGGGGGAAAAAAATGTACAAATGGAAAAAAAAAAAAAAAAAAGGTTTTAAAGGCAAATGAAACTGAATTGTGTGTTTTCCAAAGGGAGTTTATTGTTTCTGGCTTGAGCCCTCCATGGCTACAGCCCTCCATTTAAAAAAAGTCCGTTATTTGCCTACAAAAACAGTCAGCAAATAATGAGTCATGTTGCAGAATTTTGTGCCTTTTCAGAGAAATATTTTCTGACAGCAATATATCTCTGAGTAACTTTAAAATTCTGTTGAAACTGGTTTGTTTAGACAATGTTAGCCAACTTCTGCCTTGGGTGTTAAGAACGAACCACTCCGTTTAAGCAGAGCAAGGCTGAGCTGACTGTTCTCGAATATAGTAACGTTGCAGTCTGCCTCAAAGTAAACAGAAATGGGCAATTTGAAAATGTCATCAACCCAGAGCTTTCAAAGGTGTTAAATATTTAACTGTAGCTAATAGACTGCAAAGTAATGCTTGCCTGGCCAAACACATGTGCTTTTTATTTCTCCCTGATCACTCTTGGCATCTTTGTTTGTTTCTTTGTTAGCCTCCCTCGGCTTTTCAGAGGCAAGAGGCAGAGCAAGACTGAAGTCAGTGACAACAATGTGTTTCTAGAAACCTCTAGGTTTGGCTTGAGGACAATGCTTTAGAATCTAGGTCTTGGACCTGGGTTCAAGTCTCAGGTATGAAATGTAACAAGCTGTGTTACTTTAAGCATGTCATCTCACCCCTGTAGGCCCAGGGGTCTCCTCCGTAGTCTTGTGCGTGGTTTGAAAAAGAAAGGAGATAATGAACACTAAGTACTTCGCACAGTGCCAGGGCACATAGTAAGCCCAGTGGTTATTGGCCATAAAAGTACAGTAAGTGTCATGATCACAATCTGGGTGCATATCAACTACTTTTCTATCTCGGGGCATTTGCTCCTCTTTCTCTTGGGATGCTTCTCCCTTGGACTTGGCATGGGTGTCTCTTTTTCAACCCTTCCTGCTTCAACTAAGATGGCAGCTCCTCCCCCGGGCCTCGAGTGGCCCTGATCTTTCTGGTTAAATCGGGCACTCCTCATTCCTCTGCCACTTCTACTCATCCCACCCCACGCCACCCCGTCCCCTATCTACTACATTAGCTGACTACAGCTGAAATCATTATGTTTTAAATTTTTTTTAACGTTTATTAATTTTTGAGACAGAGAGAGACAGAGCATGAACGGGGAAGGGACAGAGAGAGAGGGAGACACAGAATCGGAAGCAGGCTCCAGGCTGTGAGCCATCAGCCCAGAGCCCGACGCAGGGCTCGAACTCATGGACCGCGAGACCGTGACCTGAGCTGAAGTCGGACGCTTAACCGACTGAGCCACCCAGGCGCCGTTTTAAACCTGTTGGCGGTCTCTCCCCAGTCCAGTGCAAGCTCCTTAAAGAAGTTTTTTCTGTCTTTTTCACCATAAATTTCCATAACCCAGAACAGGACATGATTCACTGGGGCTTCTAAATAGATGCTTATTGATGAACCAACCCTTATTATGATTATGATGAGTATACTTCCGTATTAACTTAGTTAATTTATGCATTAGGCTGTTCCTCAGAATACAACATCATATTATTAAAAAGAGTTCCTGTAAAAGTTAATCCATCATGCAGGTATTATAAATGACTTTTACTAAATATAGCATCAAGTGTGTCATTAGTGTCTGGGATTCTGGTAAAAGTAATATGTTAAGGAGAGCCGGGAGAAAAGTGTATACTATTAGCATAACTTATCTCCTGATCAAGTTAAAAGTATAAAGCACTTTGTGGTAACTCCCCCAAATAATCCAGTGGTCTTAACAATGACTCTGAGAATACGTGAGACAGAAGAAAAGATGTCCACTAACCCAGGCGTGTCAGTAAATGGTTACCGGAAGTCTTTTTCCTTCCTCATGAGAAAACTTGACCTTCAGTGAATGTTGAAGCGCTGTCCCCTGGTCACTTGGTACATACCAACTATATTACTCAGGAATAGTACCTACAGGAAAGATGACCCTGATTGGCAAATTGGGTCTAGACCTGGAGGAACGAGAAATCAAACTGTCAAGATCCAGAGTGACCTTCATAGTTTTGGGTGTCCCTGAATGTGGTGACTTTACTATCATGTCCCTTATATACAATTGGGACAGGCACATGACTCTGTCAGAAACATTGGCTGCTGTGTGGATGGAGGCATCTAAGCCAAGGTGGGTCTGCTCACTGCCTGGTCTGGACTTACCTCCTTGTATTTGAGCTGTCAGCCACATGGCAAAAGAGATCTCTTCGGCTATATAGACTGCTTGCTACAAGGCCTCTGCCTGAAGAGAAGTCTTGAAGCCGACAGCCGGCAAGCTGGGCTTCCCATCCTATACCTTTCTAATGAATCTAATGTCAGTATTGGCCAATAGCAGTTGTTACAGGCTACATGTGTGCAACCCCCTCAAATTCCTGTGCTGAAACCCTAAGCTACTGGGGCCATTGGGAGGTAGTTACATTTAGTTATGGTCATGAAGGTCTGGTCTCTCTGATGGGATAAGTGTTCTTGTAAGAAGAAGAAGAGATAGGAAGTCACTCTCTTTGTCTTGTGAGATCAAAGTGAGAAGATGGCCATCTGCAGGCCGTGGAAGAGGGCAATCACCAGGAACTAAATCTGTGGCACCTCGACCTTGGGTTCTCTAGCCTCCAGAACTGTAAGAAATATATTCTTTATGCCACCCAGTCTTTGGTACTTTGTTATGGAAGCCAGTGCTAACAGCAGTCTTTTGAGACTCCGTGCTTAGTAAAGTCTAATAAGAAGACACCCTGGTGAGGGAAGCAGGGCAGGTAATGGTTTGATGGCTGTGGAAATCACAGATAATATTCCCCAAAGAGGCTGCCTAGTTGAAGGCCATAGACCGAGCCAATGAAAAGGAGGTGAGAAAATCATGAGAGAGAAGCTACTCTGGCTTCTGATGAGCTAAGAAATTTGGCAAAGAGGCAATTTAACAGTCCCCAGGAACCCTTCAGTCATACAGAAGTAAAGGACACATGGACTATTTTTAATCTGCTGAAAAATTCTTGGCCTATATAAGCTAAATAGAAGAAGTTGAAATGTATACATAAGCTAAGTAAACACACTAACTAGAGTAGTACTTTACTACTTTATCTTAAAACTATCTCCATTTCTTCTTCTCCACTTGTTTTGGGGCTAAATTTTCATACAAGAGCTTTCTTGGCAAGGATAAACAGTGTCCTATCTATCTACTATATATTGGAAGGAATTAAGGAAAAAATGTCTCACAATGTAAGCAATAGAGAATATAAGCTCTGAATAGAAAGAATTCTTACATTTGATGGGACTCCAACTTTTCCTAATGCTCTACTCATTCCTAAAGGCAGTGTGTCATCGTAAAAACGGATGGGGGAAGGAGTCAAGAAGTCCGGACTCTGGGCCAGCAGACAACTCATGAGAATGACACTGTGATGGGGCACCTGTCTCTCAGTCTTTCAGAGACAGATCTTAATCTGAAGAATGGGGAGAAGAATGGGCCCAGAAAAGCCTGTGCAGGACTGACATTTTGGAATTTGATTACTTCCTCTTTGCAACCAAGTGTCTATGACAACATTTTGTTTGCTTTGTCTTTGTTTTTTTTCCAACATAGACTATTACAGAAGCATTGACACAGACTTCTGTCTTCTTGCTTCTCTTCCTTCTGCTTTGATTGCCCTTTACTATCTCCAAAGCACATCTCCTCTTACATCACTACCCTCTGAAATGGTGCCTCGCTGCCCACCTCCAGATGTTCAAGGTTATTAGACTTTCCAATCGAAGCCCTTCATTTCTGTACATGAAAATTCCATACTATGCATGCACTCCATATTATCTGAAAGACAGGAGTGAATAAGCAGGAAACATAGGGCTTTAGCTGTTGCAAAACCGAATGGACATTTTTCAGTCTAACGTACAACCTAGTCATCAATAACTCTTTTGGATGACGGCGATAAAACGGGGTTCTCACAGACAGGTCTAAACCTAAGCAATGCTTGATTTTTTGTACATAGAGCAAAAAGTATCCAGTATAATGAGTCATCCTACAGTTATCCAGTGTGAGTTGACGTCATTACTTTTCTTTATCATTAGGGACATTTTATTCATAGTTTAGGGGCTTCGTTCTCAAAGACCCCTGAGCAAATACTGTAGAAAAGGAAATGGAAAAGTAAAAGCACTACATGCAAAAAGCATATTGTCAGATATGTACGAATTCTCCTTCAAAAATATGATTCGTGAGTCACTGCCCCAAGCAGAAATGTAGTTTTGGCAACTGGGCTCTACCCACCAGAATCCTCATCTTTATCATACAATAACCCCCAAACTTTTAGTATCAAACCTAACCCGTTTGATCCCCCCTCCACCCCCCATTTAAAATTCATAAGGGTAGGGAACTTAACACCATTTTCTTTAGCTGGTAGTCAAATATTGTGACGGTTTCTCCTCAGTCGTCCACAGTTCTTTCCTATCAACTATGCACGGCATGCGGCAGACTTTTTAAAGTTATTTATTTTATGGGGCGCCTGGGTGGCTCAGTCGGTTAAGCGGCCGACTCCAGCTCAGGTCATGATCTCGCAGTTCGTGAGTTCGAGCCCCGCGTCAGGCTCTGTGCTGACAGCTCAGAGCCTGGAGCCTGTTTCCGATTCTGTGTCTCCCTCTCTCTGACCCTCCCCCGTTCATGCTCTGTCTCTCTCTCTCTCTCAAAAATAAATAAACGTTAAAAAAAAAATTAAAAAAATAAATAAATAAAGTTATTTATTTTAGTTGAAAAGGGTAAACAAAGAATGAACTGCAGACTTCAGTGTGAACCAGGACATAGAACCTGTAATTCTGGGACTTCTCAGAGTCCGCTCCGTTTGACCCTTAACGAAATGAAATTGCAGTGTCGCCCCCGTCGCGGGTGAGACGTCAGACCTGAAAGGAGAGCATCTCTCCCCTACATCTCCAATTAGCCACGGAGGGAAAATGAGACAAACAGTCATCTATAATTGAGAGGCTTGCTCTCTGGTTCTTCCTGCCATGGGAAGCCTTCCACCGAGGAAGGAAGCGTGATCTAGCGCAGTGCCCAGAGCTGGGAGTCCGTCCTCTTGGGTTGTGTTTCCGGTTAGTTCACTGACGTACTTCCTGACCTTGTAGGTGACTTGATTGCCATCAAAGTGACTGAAACAACTTGCTGGTACCGACGACAGGTTTGTTTATTCTGGCAGTCCGTAGGCAGATGCATTCGGTTAGCATGAAACAGGGTGAACAAAGACCATGGTGTCTGCGACCAAAACAGGCTGCTGAGACTAAGGATAAGGTGGGTGGCAAGGAGCACCGGGTGAGGTTATGATGTGCATCCTTGTCTCCCTAGAGCGCTGTGCTTTGGTTTGTGTTTCAACTTGTCAGCAAATTATAAGCCATCCTAACGAAAGCTGCTTAAATCAGTGCCAAATTACTGTAACCCCTTTTTGACCAAGAGAGCACGTGGACAGAAAAGACTTATTTTCTCGCAGTAGGTCTTGGTTTAATATTAATATTGAGCTTAAGTGCTGAGAACTAGTTAAAGAATTTGGAAAGCTGACTTGTGCAGGCAAATTTCGAACAGCTATCACTGAACCTTGGCACAGATATCCACTGAAAAAAATCGTCAGCATCCACAGAAGAATCCAGAAAGAAATGAGAAGCCTCCCTCCCCTGCTGTGGCTGAGTGTGGAGAAGCCCCTAAACCAGATGAATGTACACAGCAGGCATAAGTCTCTCCAGGAGCCGCTCGCTGAGTGGAGAGAGAGAAAATTCTGGCACACTGGCCAGAGGGCCCAGCTCTGAAGGGGATGGTATAAAACAGCTCAGTTCCTCAGCTCGAAGAGACTCTGGTAGTATCAGACCAGCTGTCAGCTTAGAAGACCAGTGAGATCCCTCCTTCACCAGAGGTTTGTATTTTAAGAAGGCAAGAAGGAAATACCTTTGGGCATTCAGGGAATTAATAGCTAATATTTAGTGAGCACTTAGATTAGGCACTATGTTAAGTGCCTTACATGTATCTTGTAATCTCATGTAATTCTAAAATCAATCTCATGAGATTACTGCATATATATAAATATATATATACACACATACATTTACTCCTGGAATAACTGAGGCCTATCTAAAAATAAAAATAAGTAATATGTCTATTTTATATCCCAAAAGTATAGATTTGTGAGGATTTTTTAAGAATAATTAGGATTGAAAGACAAAGTAGATGGTGGACTTGGTTTAGGCTCTGGTCTTTGTCCCTAAACAGGGCGACCAACTATCCGTTTTTGCTCAGGAATGTTTGGTTTTAACATGCAGCCCAGGATAACAGACTGGTAGGTTATGCCTTCCCCCAACGCCAAGCAGTTCTCAGCTACTTGCTCCATAAATACATAAATCTAAGCCCCAGAAGGTCTGGGGTAGAGATGAAGCACTTTTTGCTTCCCAGGGGATGCTGATGCTTACCAACGTCAGAAAATACTGACTTCCCCACTTAGAGGGTGAAGTATACATCAGCCTTCCCGGGTCTGCACCCACTCAGAGCTTTTGCACGCATGCCACCTTCTCTGCCTTCAACCACTTTCTGGTGGAGATGCCAAACCACCCCCTAAATAACCACAGCATAAGAACAAAGAAAATAAAAGCAAGTGAACGGGGGGACAAGAGAAAAATGCTAATGAGAAACTCTGGAAGGGGTCAGGGTGGAGGCAGAAGGCAGGCAAACAGGTATCAGAGGAAGGGGAGTGAGAGAGGAAAACAATGCCAAGAGGCTGGGGAGCAGGGAGTGCCAGAGAAGTGGATCCTCCCTGACCCGAGCACCTCCGCTCCCAGAGGCCACTGCCACCCTCCACAACTCCTGATTTGCCAAGCTCAGCAGGCTCCTCACAGCTTGCCCTTCTCTCTACCCTGGATCACTTTACCAGCTATTTCGTAAGACTAAATAAATGGGGTCAACTTCAGAAAGCATAGCACATTCCATTTAGAGCAAGTGTACATTCCTTCATGCTAGTAAGCTGGGATCACCTTTGGCAAGAAGGATATATTTCTTTGCTCTGTCTTCTCTGAGAAGAAATTTTCCTTCTGTTCTCACATGGTCATTGAAGAAACAAAGACTACCATATTTAGTGGCAGACAAAAGGGCAGGCTTTTAGGAAAATATTGACTTAGAAAACCTTATCCTTGAGAAAAAGATTGTAGCGGAGCGAGCCAATGAAAAATTCCCACTGAGATTTACAGGATTTAGAAACTTTTTTTTTCTTTTTAGCTGATGTTCACATGTCCCTTTAAGTTGACCCAGAACACTAAATCCATGCTAATTTTAGCTAGCTACTATGTTTTTGGAAATTAGGGTTTCAATCCCACTTTTGTAGTGGGAAAGAGTAATTCCATGAAGCTGCCAGGTCAGAATCTGGTAAAAGCACATCCTTTTCTTGAAAGAAACTGAAGGGGGGAAAAAAAAAAACCATTGCAGAGAACAACCCAAAGATGACTGAGGACTGAATACTTTACCATGAATGTGTACTTCTTTCAAAATTAAGTTAAAATAAAAAGAATGGATGAAAAAATACAATTCTTATTAGTAACCTACTTAGCCCAACATGTCTCTCCAAAACCAATTCCCCTATGAAGAATGTCCTGATGGCCATGACTATACATACCCACTCTTTTCCTATTTCTCTTTCAGCATTTCCCTTACTCTGCTTTGCCTTACTGTCATTTGTTTTTAAGTTTATTTATTTTGAGAGAGAGAGAGAGAACAAGCAAGAGTCAGGCAATGGCAGAGAGAGAGGGAGAGAGAGAATCCCAAGCAGCCTCTGAGCTGTCAGTGCAGAGCCCAATGTGGAGCTCAATTCATGAACCCTGAGATCATGACCTAAGTCAAAGTCGGATACTTAACCAACTGAGCTACCCAGGTGCCCTGCCTCATTGTCATTGTTATCCATACTTTCTTTGTTAGATGAAACTGCCCTGAGGACACAAGAGGTTTCTTTCATTGATTCATTAATTCATTCAACCAATATTTACCAAGTGACTGGTATGGCTCAGGCTCAGTTCTGGAGCCCGAAATACAATGGTGAATGAAAACACAGTCACTGGATTATATTTACAGCTGGGTGGAGAGGATTGGGAAGCAAATAAGAAATCTGGATGCCAACTATACATAAGGAACAGATAACCTTAATTACTCTATGGACCTACTCTTGAATGGTCAAGGAAGGATTCTCAGGGCAAATGACACTAAGCAGAGTCATTTGCTCTGCAGGTTAGTAATAGCCAAGCACTAAGGGGTAGGAGGACCTGTGTCAGCCACAGACAGGGCGTAAATCAGAGCAATAGTGTTGCAGTCAAAGCACGGGTAGGTCCTGAGCTCACGGTCTCCAGGATGCACAAGGTTCTGTGCCTAGAGTGTGGCATGCACTCAACAACATAAATTAAATTAAACTAATACAAGTCCACTTAGATCAAAGTATATATGAAGAAATGTAACATCCTTCAGATATTTTTAAGGGCTCTAATCACTCTTAGTTTTCTTACCCTTTTTTTTTCTAGTCCTTGTTACTAAAGAGCTTAAGAAGTCAAATCAATGAGGAAACAAACTTACTCAATTTTTGCTTGAAGATGAGTTACATTTGTTTAACAACAGAAATCCGAAGGACATCAGATGTTTCCTCATCTGTTTTCTATACATGCATGAGTTGAAAGTTGGAATAAACATTTCTTAAGCTCAGCAAATTTTCCCCTCTGAGTTGGCCAGATGTTCCGGCTGAACACTAAGCTGGTGGTTAGTAATCAGGCCCTTCTTTGATGGTAATCAGTTTTTACTGATCAGGGAAAGAGTGTTTCCAATAATTCTCCCTTCATTTGTGAAATAGAGGATACACTTAATTTGCATCAGCTATACATTGGAGCAAGCATTTGCCATTTGCTTGTAAAAATAAAGCCTCAACAGCCATTCCACAAGCGAGTGAAATGGGATTATTTTAGCTACAGAATCCAACTAATTTTGATTGATGATGTTTTTCTGACTGATAAGGATTCCAAAAATATTTTTACTCTGAAGCAATATACAAATAAAAAATTAAAAAAAAAAAAAAAAAAAAAAAGTGACTCAGAACACTGAAAAATATATGCTCCCAAGTTACATTTTCCCTGTTTTAAGATTCCTTAGTATAGAACCATAGCTCATTTTGCTTTACTTCTTTCAACAAAATATGATTTTCTGGTGGAGTACTTGTTGCTTTTCCACAGTGCGTTAAATAGAAACTCTAAGTCCAAAATACAGCTGTCGCTGCTCTGATAAGCAGCTAAAATTATCTCAAAAAGGAGTACCTTCATTACGGCACATCTCTTTTCAGGCAGTAGCTTCCCAGTCATACAATGTTTAGCATACTGATTATTAAAAAAGGAACAATTATGTCCCAGAGGATTAATGTTCAAAAAATGATATCAATGCGAGTTGTAGGGAGCTGAGCCCAAGCACTGCCCAATGAGTCCAATGTCACCACCATGGAGTTAAAAATAGTATATTCTGTAGCACTGCATTTCAGTTTTGAATCCATCAGGGTGTCTACTGAGCTAAAAATGAGTGATCAGAGCAAGCTGGTCCTTTTGCCACCAGTAACAATTATATTTGTTTGGTCTTAAGCCAAGTTTAAGGTGATAAACATATGTGTTTTACTTCAGGAGAATGAAGCCAGTCACAGGAAACGTTATCTTACAAGACTATGTTGGCAAACTGTCCACAAACAAGGTTTCTTTTGTAAAAATTCTTATGACAAACACCTCAATATTTTTAATGGTGATTTGGTGATGAAAATGCTTACAGTATCTCCTTGCCTCATCTTTCCTTCTCCTTCCCCAAATTCAAGTTCATTTAAAATAATTTTCCTTGGGCATAATGCAACATACTATGAAATAATCTTTTACTTTCATGAAATTGATTAATTCGACATTTTTAACAAAGGAAACATTTCAGACCCCCTTGCCAAGTACACATGCAAAATCCATTATCAATAGCACCATGCCATATGTCCCAATTTTCAGTATACTTCCACAAATTTCCTTCAATTTCTTTTTTATTTTCACTGAAAAAGAAGACAAAATACTGATACTAATGATCCACTTCTTTTGCTAAATGATGGTCTGCAAGCAGTTGTTACAAACTTAAGAGCTAACAGAAACAGAAATACTATACAGGAACATAAACAACTTAGAACACAGCTTTTTCACTCTTTCAAATTGACCTTGGACCATGTCAAAATCTTAGAACACCCACGGTAGGATTTGAGTGAGATATCAAAACTTTGCACCAAGTACCATGTTGCAGTCACTTATGGCCCGTTTGTCATTGAGCTGAGGCTGTACTCACATAGGTGACAGGGTTGTATCTGGGCTAAAAGGCTGAGTGTCACAAATGTTGACTTTTTTCCATCATATCAAAAAGTTAACTTTCAGGAAAAGTGATACAACTTAAGAACAGCACTGTGTTATTCTTGGAGGCACAGGCCCATTCCATAAACTAAAAATTCTTTCAACAGGGATAACAGCGATGATTTCACATTTAAGAGGTCAGCACTAAAATCAGATAAGACACCTTTGGGATTCATTAGTTGTTCTATATCTCTGTATCTCTAGGGTACCCTGTAATTCACCATTGTGCATTTTTGTTAAATGGGACCATAATTACCCCCAAAAGATTAACCTGCACTAAGAAGTAATGCATGTAATCTGAGGCAATATATTAATTTAGAGGTTAAGCTTTGTCCCTCAATATGATTCTATCTTCTAGAACATAGGTGAGTGGAAATGTAGGTTATACTCATCTTACTTTTTTTAAAAGTTTACAATCTAAACAACACATACAAAGGGAAGGGGAATAAAACTGACTTCCTTGTATACCCTACTTGAAAAATTCTTAAATGTCTTCAACTGCCTTCAATGCATCTTCAACTGTGATATTTGGTTACATGTATTTGTAAGCATGGAGATTTCCAATACTTAAAACCAAGTAAGTTGCCCTTCCGCAGAACATATGGACTTCATGATAAAACAGATCCTATGTTATTTATTTGTTTTTATATAGCTTCATGAACAGACAATGGTCCATAGCCTATGAAACATTAATCTTTTCCAACTAGATAGACATCAAGATATATCTTATGAGAGTTATGAAAACATCCACTAACCACTCATTTTTATCTCCAACTAACTTTTTACTAAAGGACTGGATTCTAATCTTCCAGGATTTTAATATATATATATATATATTTTTTTTTTTTTCCTTTTACTCTTTTGACTTTGGCCTTGAACATCTACCCCTTCTACCATTAACCCTACACAATCTTTGTTAACCAATATTTGTCAAGAATCTGGTTATAGGTGGCCTCTATTATATGTGTATGTCTTCTCACAATTTTTTTCTAAAAATTTTATTTATTTATTTATTTATTTATTTATTTATGAGAGAGTGTGTGCACAGGGGATGGGCAGAGAGCAAGGGAGAGAATCTTGGAGAATCCCAGGAAGGCTCCTTGCCCAGCGCAGAACCCAATGTGGGGCTCAATCTCAGAACTGTGAGATCATGACTTGAACCAAGATTTTATTTTTAAGACATTTCTACACCAAACATGGGTGAAGTCACCACCCTGAGATCAAGAGTCATATGCTCTACTGACTAAGCTGGCCAGGCACCACTCCTCCCAAATAATTTTAACATGTAAAAAAAAATGATCAAAAAATGCTATAACCAACACCTCAGAGAGTCTCAAATTTTGTTAGTTCATCAGTGGTGTTAACTAATTTATTCCTAGTAGATGTGAATCACATCCTTTACTGTGGTTAGAGCTAGCAAGGTCCATTTTAAAAACTAAGTCACATAAATTATTTAAAAAGACATACTAAAAAGTAGGCAAGATCAAATATAACAAAATATAACAATCACATATCATCTTAAAACTGCAGTTTATTATTTCATATAACAAAGGTAGTGTTTTGTAAAACCAAAGGTTTTGATTTGTTTTGGAGAGGGAGAATATTTGTAGCCAAAGGATCTGGTATGTATTAAGGCTTGGCAGTTTGGGACTGAAAACCAAATGGGAAGCCATTATGGTTGAAAAAGTCAAAAGAGGCTCACTTGGCTTCAGGTGAATAGGTGATTGGCCAGGGGGAAATCTACTGAGAGAACTACAAAGGGAATAGATACTATGAGGCAAGTACAATAATCCTGATGAACAATGGTATGGCCGTCGCTTACTGCCATTCCATTTGAGGAAACCCTTAGAATGGATGTGGCAGAAGCTCATGGAACAAGATAAAGGAAAAAAGTCTTGCAGGATTCAGCAATGATCTAGATAAGAAAGGATAAAAGAGATGAAGACTTGGGCAATTACTCCAAAATCTCAAATCTTCTTGTAGAGAAAGCAGGTGGCCCAAAGAATTGTAGCACAGTAACATGGTCCTGGGGAAAGGTAGGTAACTGATGGAATTTGTAATTCACAAAATTCATGAATTCTGTGTGCTAGATATTTGATTTTAGAAATCACAAGATGTCCCATCGGAGATATTCTCTGGGAAATTAGGGGACTTTGGAGAGAAGGGATGTCCAGGATTTCTTTGCACACTTGATTTGAAACCTGCATCATGTATAAAGCATTGTTTGTCGAGAGCTCTTTGCATGACATCTGATTGGGGTGGAAATCTCCTCCATAAAAGATCGAGTGCAAGATAACAACTGGCTGGCTCCCCAAGGTCCTGCCGTGGCTTAGAATCATTCCTGAACCTCACTGAGAGAACCTCACCTTAAAGAAGAACCACCTCTTAACTTTATTCTTTGATCTTTGGCTGTGTGATGCGATGCGTGATTGGTGAAATTATGCCACTCTTTGAAGAATCCAGCAATCCAAGTGTCATGATCACAAAGCCTTTGTGCTAACCAATGAGTGAACTTGCGTTTCTAGGAAGCAACTTGCTTCTAATGACCTTCAAAGTGCCTGGATCACGTTGGCATTTAGGACCAGTGGTAAATTACAGAAGTAATCAATATCATAGTAAAACTGTCTAGTCCTGCTCTATCAGAGTGACTCTAAATTAATAGTTGCTCTTTATTGATTATCCTTTCATGAAAATGGAGAATTTGGGAAATAACTGACTGCCTTAGTTCCAGTCAAGTTATTGAGAAATGAAAAGTGTGAAGTACTCCAGCTAACTGGGCCTCCAATATAAATCTGTTCCAAGGTGCAGTCTATTACTCACAGCTTGTCAGTCTTACCTCAGCTGAAGGATTTATGCAATGTCTGCTTGGCACAGGGGCAATCTACCGTAATTACCTACGCTCGGAATTGCTCTCAAATAGCACAAATGGTGGGTGACAGTTATGAATCACAATTAGTGTGGTCGCCAATCATGCAATGAGTAAATTGATCTGCATTTTATCTGTACACCAGAAGATCAAGGCCTGACTCAGAACAAGAATATGGATTTATCCATAAATGCTGGTTAGGTCACTTTTACATTTGCATAATATTTTTGAAAAACCTCGTTTTCTTTCCTTAGAGGTGACAGCTAAGTCAAGCATAACCTTTTATTTTCAAATTCCCTGCCAGTCCATACATTTCCCTCTGGCCTTGGAGGCTTTCTTCTCCTTTGCCTGCATGCTCTTCCAGGCCCTTCTACATGCACGCTTACAGCTCCATTCTGAGCAGAAACCTCGTGTCCCCAGAGCCTTGCTGTTACACTGACCACAGGTCAAGAAGCATTTATCGACTCAGATCATCAGTCGTAACTCTGACCAAAGGATCCTGAGAGAATAGTCGTTTTGCTTCCAAAAGCAGACACCAGGAAAAACAAGATCAACAAAATTCCCTGGCTTTGTAAGGCTGTACGATTTCAGGACTGCATTAGACTGCTTCTAATTTGTAAGGACAACGGGAAAAATATCTCAAATTTGTCACTGTTTGGCCACTCTAAGAACATACTTTTGTCTTTAATAAGTATGTCAGGGCAAGGGGGTTGGGGAAGGGAGACTGAACTGTCTTAAGTATGACCCAGAGGCCACAGGAATAGCCTTTCAGCAAATTGAAGATGTGCCTCTGAGTGCTAGTTTATAATCTGTCTATATTAAAGAATTAACTTTGAAGCTCTTTGCTCACATACTACACAGCAGAGTGCATGTCCCCCCCAATCAATATTTGTTATATTTTACACTAAAAGAAAATTAAACTGGTTTATAAAATCAGAGTCTATAAACCAGTGTCGAAGATACAGTTACTTACTGACAATTTTATTACCGCATGCTTTGCAACTGCCTCCAGACTCATAACTTCCAACAAAAATAGAGGGAAGAAAACAAGAAGGCAGAAAGAAAGAAAAAAGAAGTTAATGAATCTGAAATATAAATCCCAAAAGTTTAAAACAACTTTTTCTTAACTTTACAGAGGTAGTAACGCTCATATATGGAAGACTGATTCCATGCTGTAAACATAAACGCTGTTGACATGAAAGAAATCTTACTTTGTCTTTGAAATGATCATATCCTATGTGAAGAAGCACTTAAGAACAATAGCAACAATTTACATATTTTAGTGCTTTTCATTTCAGTGATTTTTCATGGTGCTTTGCAAACTTTAAAGGATGCCAAGCAATTTAAACTCAAAAGCATATGTAACTAGAGGAACAAAAATGCAGGTCTTAAATCCAGTGAGGAAATGAACTTGCAATCATTTGCTGGAATTTTGAGGTGAATGCAGGAGACAGCCTATCAAAGGTTGGCATATTAATTTACTTCAGCATCTGTCTATAGAGTATATTTTACTGAGGGATGAGTCTTTGGGGGAGCAGCCTCATTGAAAGTATGATTGATGTGGCCTTTCTTTTTTCAGCTTTTTTGAGGTATGACTGACAAATAAAACTGTAAGATATTTAAAGTGTACAATGTGATGACTGGATATACATCCTCTTTGTAGAAGGATTCTCATCACCGAGGTAACTAACACATCCACAACCTCACATATTTAACTTTTACATGTATGTATGAGAGAACACTTATGTTCTACACTTCTAACAAATTTCAACTATACAATACAGTATAAAAACAAAATGGCCTTTTTAGGAATTTAGGTTGAGGGGAAAGGCCAGGCCTTCCTCCTCCCACAGTCTACCCTCTGTGCTCTATGCAGCTTGTGCTTGGGATGACCTTTCAGAACTCTGAAGCTACCAGTTGCCTGAGATCAAGGCAGGTTCACAGAAGATGAATTCTCATACAGGTTTTTTCCCCCTAGTTCATCACTAAGACAAGTCTTCCCTTGATCAAGAAGCAAGAGAACTTCCATCAGCCTCTTGTTACCTCCAGGTAATCTTAGGGTACAATTAACACTTACTAGATGCCTTTTGAGACTCGTCCAAACCCAAGAGGATACACAGTATGGTGGTCAAGGGCAAGAAGTTTTCAGTCAGTGACTTGGTCCCATTTTTGAGCATGCTGCTTTTGGCTATGTGTTACTGAGTTATCTCTAAGCCTCAGAATTTCATGAATCAAATGGAAGTGATACCAACCTATTTCTTAGGGTTCTGCAAAATCAGTGTAATTAATACCCATGTAATAGTTCTTACACTGCCTGCGACATAAAGGATCTGAATAGATGCCAGCCATTATTGAATGTTATCCCAGACTCTTTCCCCTTGTATCTCTCTGTCAAGCTGGAGGAGGGATTGATACTTAAAGAGAGTATTCATCACCTGTAACACTTGTCATATGTTACTTCTATACTTGAGGCATGTTCCTAGATGATGGAGTCAATATTTTATTAGTGGGGAATGATCCTGGTATCAGAAAATATGGACTTCTAGACATGCCTCCCTAGTAGCAGCTGACTTGTGTGCCACAATGGAATTTACAATTGGCTCGGGATGAGTTAGTTTGAACTAAATGATAACAAAAAATTAATATTTCACTTTCTTAATACCATTAGTTCAATAGAAGAAAATTTCAGAAATGAGGCTTTTTTTTTTAGGAAAATATCAGGTTTAGTTCAAACCAGTATTTTCTTTGTAGGTCTACCATTGAGATTAAAAATCAAAGTCATTCTTGCTATATTACCAAGTCTGATGTAAGGTAAGTTATAGCCATAGGAAAGCAAGAAGTTACATTGGTTTTGTAGCACTGATACAAACTATTTCTTATAAGTCCACAGCATATCCTAACTGCATTCTTTCCATGTAAACTGAGAGTAACAGTTATTAATGAGGTTTTCCAGAAACATTACATAATAGGTCCTTCAACAATGACATTGGAACCACCATGAAATACACTTCACTAGTCACTTTACTTCAGAACACAGCTTCTACGTGCCCCATGTAATCCAACACCTATGGGGACAACAGTGATTAAAGCTTGGTCAGTCTAGAAAGGGAGACAAGCTTAAAAATGGAGCTATGAAGTAGCTTGTGAAGTCTTATTTTGGACATGTGTACAATGGACAGCATTAGTACAAAGAAGGGCATGATCACTTCTCTGGGACGAAAGGTCAACGTAAAACTTATTTCCCAGGGGAATAGATACTTGAACTGGATCTTGCAGATGGGTGATAGGAGGCCAGTAAATTCAGGATGGTGGTTACCCTAGACTGAGAAATAATAGAGATAGAAAATGTGACAAAAGGAGGGAAATATTACATGTTTCAAAAAGGCTGGATTTTAGGGCTCAGAGATAGAGGAAGAAAGAAGTAGAATAGGGTCTGAGATTGGAAAGAAACACAGGAGTCAGATCATAGAGAGACCCACATTAAAAATTAAACATGCACACAAGGACACAGGAAATGAGTAAATGATGACACAATTAGGAAATGTCAGTAGGTTAAAAAGAAGCCAAGTCAACATTAGCACTGCGGCAACAGCCGATTTCAGTGCTTACCTTCCACAGATTTGAAGAGCAAGGCAGGTGCTCAGGGAGACCCTTTCATGCTCAGGGAAAAGGAATAAAATACAATCCTTGCATTCTTTTTTTTTTTTTAAATAATTAACAATTTTTTTCACACTTATTTATTGTGAGAGAGAGCACAGGGGTGTGCGCTCATATGCGCGAACGAGGGAGGGACGGAAAGGGAGGGAGAACCCCAAGCAAGCTCTGCACAGCCAGCGCAGAGCTGGATGTGAGGCTCGATCCCAGCAACTGTGAGCCCAAGACCTGAGCAGAAACCAAGAGTCAGATGCTTAACCGACTGAGCCACTCAGGCACCCCAAATCTTTGCCATTATTAAGATGAAAAGACCTCTATCTGTAGATAAACAGCTAATGAGTGTGTTCTATTCACATATAACAGTTAATACATATCTATACGTATATAGTTTTGTTTTTAGTATGCATTAATTCTCTACATGCATTACTATCAGAACACTCAGGATAACATGCATATTTTATAAAGCGAATATTAATATATAATAATATGTATATATATATACGTATATATTCTATTTATATATAGAATGACTCATACATAAAATAACCCACAGAATAAATACCCAAAAATCATAGAACGAATTCCTATATATATATATATATATATATATATATAGAGAGAGAGAGAGAGAGAGAGAGAGAGACAGGGAGAGAAATATGCACTCAGGAAAGAAGTTAAAGTGGGGAAAAAATAAGCGTCAAGCCTCAATACGTTGGCTCTTCCTCAATACTTCAGTCATGACATTTCCTTCTCAGGGACTACTTACACCATGCTCTTTCTACTCAGAAGTCTTTCACTTCCATTAACTCCTCTGTTGACTCTTTTTAAGAATTAGTTTTAGAGTCTGAGAGTCAAAGTCATCTCAAAGTTAACTTATGTAAAGCTCTGACCACTCAGCCTAAAAATGCATTGTGAGCAGACCAACAATTTCAGAAACAAATTCAGTTATTGTGGTGGAGCGACTATATCCATGAACCCAGTGTTTGGGAATCAGGAGATTAATGCCTAGAAATGGGAAGGGAAATGAGAAAATAGTCTATGAAATCACTTCTTATAAGACCAGAGACTGGATCTAATTTAGATCCACAGAACTTTAGGCCTGAAGGGGGCCTTGGAAATTGCCCAGCCTAACGGGCCCCTGAAGATATTAATAATTCAAAAAATCTTAGTGGTTCATCTCCTTTTTTCTTTTTCCTAGAAAAAAATGACACATTCTGCCTTGCTAAAGCCAGCTTATCTAGCCCAATGTGAAATGTTGGGGCACTACATAAGTGGCAGAATCCACAGCGCCTGAATTGTAACAGAAAATCTCCACAGCAAAGCTTCCAGCAAAGCCCAGGAGTCACTCTTGCATCTACTGGACACAGAATGGTTTAGGAGCAGAGGGGTTGGCCTTTAGGCCTCAATGAATGCGACATGGAATTACTGTCACCTGGAAAGAGATCAACGAGGGAAGATAGAGAAGCCCTGAAAGCTTAGAAAGAAGAGGTGACCAAGACATGTTTGCCAAACTCTAGACCAAAGGAGGTTGTTACACTCTGAGTCTCCGTATCTGAACAAGAAGAGAAATGTCTGCCGTCTCTCACTCCATCCATAGACCTAGGTAGCACGCTTCCCAATGCCTGAGTTGTCAGTAACTGATTCCCTGGGCTGCTCCAGACCATGACCTTCTGGGTCATCTCAGAGAAGACTCAAAGGCCCAGGTGCGCCCTTTGCAACCTGCTGAGAGATTCCATAGGATCATTCCCTGTGCCCTAGAGTCTCCGATCTCTTATCCCCAGGGCGGATTCACCGAGTCAGCGACCCCCCAGCGTCTACAGGAACCAGGTTTCACACAGTTGCTGTTTATGTGTATTTAGGAAGGCACATGGACTTACATGGAGAATCAGAAACAATATAGAGACAGAGTGCTGGCATTGAGAGCTTGGTCCAGAAGGTTTCATTTCCATGTGGGGAATCATGTGGTAGGTTTTTCTTGTTTAGCTAATTAGAGGTATCTGTCATAACATAAACATCTACCTGTAGAACCAGGGAGTCATAAAGGGTTTGAAGTAGAATCTTTGCGATGTAAAAAGTGCCACTGAGCAATTAGAGTATATTTTTACAAGCTCTATTAAACCAGTTGTGGAAGCTAAGCCTGGAAAGCCAATTTTACATCCTTTCAGAAGTGCTCTCATTTATTTGCCTAGGGGACAGCGTTACTGCTCACAGTTTGCAGTATTTAATCTCCCTCTCCCTATCAAGCCCCTAAAACAAAATCATCAGCTTATCAGTGGCACTTTGAAAACCCAAGTACAGCTGGAAAGATTGGGAAGTCTGAATAAGAGAAAAGAAATCGATCCATTTCTCACTGCAGTATCTTGTAAACCCTCGATGGTGGGAAAAGCCAGTTCTGCACACATATCGCGACCACGCCGAACACAGCACGCCCATCCCACGGCCTTGGCATTTGGTGAATCCTCATTAAGGAGCAAACAAAACATTCCAGCATCATCTAGCACACGCACGCATTCTGAAATTGAAAGTGGTCGATGAAGGAAGACCTGGGGTGTACAGGACAGGAGTTCTAGAAGGGCCAATTTGCAATCACCGGAACAAGGCATTCCAGCTTTGTGTATGGCCACCTACCGACGTTCTGAAGAATGATTCTGCCTCCGGGAAGAGGCCACCCTATGATTTTCAACAAGGGGACCTCTCTGCAGAGATGTAGGGAACTGCGTGGGGGTGTTTCTTGTTTTGTTTGTTTGTTTTCGTTTTGTTGTCATGATGACTACAAGATACCTCTGGAATTTAGAGGCCATGGCCCCAAACACCCTGAAGGGTCCAGATCAGTCCTGCACAATGAAGTATGGCCTTGCCCCAAATGCTAAGAGCACCTCCACTGAGCACCATCCAAGGCCCTGGGTGCAGCTCAGGTGAACCTCCAGGGGCCGTTCCCATGAATACTGATGCAAAGTTTAACTTCCTCAAAGCTTACTGGGAAAGAAAAAGAGAGAGAGAGATCGGATGCCAGAAAACACATCCACGCCTTCCTCTGGAAATGTAAACGACTTTTCTCTACCACGAAGGAAATCAATTTCTGAGACAAAGTTATTGGTGGAACTAAAAAAGTAACGGTAGAGAATTACTCCAACGCTTCTTTCTTGCTCAAAAATGCTCTGATGCTATAAAATGAGATTGTTCTAGATTTAAAAACAAAATCATGTTCTCCAAAGCATGTTGTAGCACAGTGTGTGTCCATCACAAACACTGAGTCACATACAAATGAATGAATGTTTTCTTTCGAAATTGTTAAAAGGCAGTGCTCCTCACTACAGTGACCTCACTTTGGGACGAGCTGCACAAGAGGCCAAATTTCGGAGGAAATGCCCTGTTCACAGGTTTTAGAGTCCCTTCTTTCCCCCCTGCCCTTTTAGCAGCTAGGACTCCATTTCAAATGTACAAGGTTCTAAAAGCCACCGTGGACATCAAGAAATAAACAATGACACAAATGTGAAGTGCTAGCCTTTCCCAAGGGTATCTGTTCCAACAAAGATCAAATTCTTGAGCTAAAGTGAATTTCAGGCAGTGAGAATGATTTCAAATGACACCAGGGGCCTTTCCAGAGCTCTGAAATTCTTGCCACATAATCCATACTGACTTATTCTGCATCTCTACCCGAGAAGAAATACCTGACAGTGTCTTTACCAGGAGGCAAAAATGATGCCTTTCTTGCATCAAGGACCATGATGATCTAATAGAAGTGCCTGCAAAGCCCTTCAACTGAAAAAGGTGGCCACTTGCATGGAAACTCTCCATCTGCGTGTCAAGGTACACTGCACTCCCCCCTGAAGGCTGGGTCCAAATCCTGTACATGGCTGTGGTTCTCAATCTTCTGGTATATGAGGACCTCTTCAAATGGGGGGGGGGGGGGGGGAAGGACCCCATGGCTGTACTTTTAGAATCTCTTGACTGATACTATGCACAATGAGAAAACAAATAAAGACCTACCATGTATTTAAGGATAACATCAAATGATTTTGCATTTTATCCATCCCAATAGCACCTGTTTATATTTGAACACTGGTATATATGTACCAGGGTGAAATAATACTTTTTCATACTATGAAAAATGCTTGGAACACTTATGGATTTTAAAACATTTCTTGGAGTCAACTCTGGAGTTGCTGGAGGTCTGTATTCTGGGACTGAGATAGATTCACGTCGAGGCTTTGTAGCAGCCAGGTAGATCCCAGACCCTCTTGGGTGGCCTCAAAAGTTGGTAATATTAAATTAACTCAGGGAACAGAAATTCAAATGAGCTCACAATTACAGTTTTTCTTAATAAGAGCAATAGTTATCCCAATTGTTTTTTTAAAATAAAAAATTAGGTCTACTCTATGCCTTTCTAGACATCCACTTGGTGCCATCATGGATTTTGCTCCTATCATTACCCGCTGATACTCTGATTGTAAAAGTAGGGGAAAATAGCATTCCTTAACATTTGAGAAGAAAGGGCACCCTTTGACAGCTCTTTTTCTTAATGCCCCCTGCTACTCAGCCATATGCGTCATTTTCTCCCTGTGGGACTAGGTGGTTAATTATTCATCTCTTTTAGCTGCGTAAGTTGTTTCATTCTAAAGGCAATACAGAGGAAGGGCTACAGGCATGTTGGAAAGTGTCACATTGGTAGCTGTAAGTACCAGGATTATACTGGTAAGAAAGGAAAAGGGAACCAAAGACAGCTTATCTGATGGCCAAGATTCTGAATTAGATGGATAATCCCAAAGTAATTTATGTTCTAAGAGTTATTAATACACTCTCCTGACTTCAGTATTTCAGGCTGATTGACAGTCTAGGTTTAAAAAATGACAACACCACCACTGTCTTTTCCTGCAAAAAAAAAAAAAAAAATCTTCATTGAGAAAAGTGGAAAACTTGAAAGTATCTTATAATATCCTTTAATTCGTCACAAGAACATTAAAACAAAAAATGCCAGAAGGTTTGCACAAATCTTCAGAGTGTGCCGGCTTCCAAGAAAGCCCCGAAGCCACCAAGTACCTGCCAGCTTCTCATTCTTCTTCTTCTATTATGTGTGCTCCATTTCCTTGGATTCCTGCAGCCCAGGATCCTGAAACATACTCCACTTACTGTTGTGTGACTGAAGATAAGCATCGCCACGAAGATACTTGCACAGCACCAATTCATTCTAATGGTTAAGCCTTGTTGACTGTTCAACACACAAACACACAGACACTAAGAGAAACTAACAATGGTGTTTGGCAAGTTATAATAGCACCAGGCCAAAAATGACGCTGTATAAATAGTCACTGAGGTAGCACAGATCACATTCTACCAGCACTAAGCAATGAGGCACTGCTGTGCTCCCGAGCAAAGATGCACAGGCTCTCTTACTATTTCAGTTGAGGCAAGGGACATTCCCTCGCGGTCTGGACGAGCCATCACCAAAGCCAGCGGAGTGAAAACAAGAACTTCTGACGTTCCTGCTCCGACTCTTTAAGTGGCTTAAATATAAGGAAGCGAGTGTTTATTCTTCTAAATTCAGACTCAGAATGAAAGAAAGGGTATAAAGGGAAGACTGTCGGACACTCACGGTGGAGCTGACAATTTAAAGTTAATGTTGTACAACCTGCTGAATCCATGTGATCATTAATTCACACACCTCAGCAGTAGGTGTGACAGCCACTGTGCCCAGAGGCTCAGTCATGCCTCAGCACTATCCCAGTAATTGTCTCTCGATAAAAGACATGCAGCCTATGCAGCCTGGCCCATAAATGTCGCCGCCATCGCCGGCATGAGGCGGGCCTGTAGGCCCACAGGTCCTGTGGGGATGACAGGGGAGAACACATTTCTGGAACTCTTCACCCACACTGACGGGTGCCCTTTCAAGACCGTAACACTGCAGCGGATGGACTGTGAAGCTTTCCATCCGACAGTATAGCATTTAATCCTTTCCCAATGATACCGGTTTAGATTCCAGGGCTCTTCAGCAGCTCAAATTATAATGTAGCCAGTGGTAGGAAGTTACAACTGTTTATTCATAAATGTCATACTGGGCTTTGCCTTTTTTCCCTTTTTTTTTTTGGTTTAATTTAAAACACATAGAAAAGGAACAGCTCATCTCTTGTGTGAAGAGTACAGCATTTGCCTGACAAGAAATCGGAGACTTCTCATCCTTGACTTGCATAGAGAGAGCCCCGCTGAGCTCCTGAACATGGCATGTCTAACACACTGTGAAGTGCACACTGCAGATGAACATTAGCTCTGAAAAATCATCAACTACAGCACTTTGTAAGATGGCTTGTTTGCCTTTGAACGACTCTAGCAGGGTCTTCTGACCCAAGATAGACTGGAAAACATAAAATCCGTGTGCCACTCTACTTATTCAGAACACACTTACCCACAGAACATTAAAATTAACATTAAAATCAAAACTACAATGAATATGTCATTCTGGACCCTGATGCTCAGTATGCTTATCAGAAACAATAGAACTGATTAATTTTAGATTAGAAATACTGTCAGAGAAAACAAAGCCAGAGAGAATTATTAAAGAGTACGTCAAAACCACACTGACAGACCACACAAAGTGGAACCATGTGGCTAGAATTTAAGCAAGACGACAGAATGGTAACGATAGAAAAGGAAGGTGGGGAAGAGAGATCGTGTAGAGGACTGTGCTCCTGAGAACAAAGCCGACGTTGTTTATTTCCACAAAGACCTAGCAAAGGAGCAATCCTGAGATTTACACGCATGATCACTGGCGAGAAACTATAAAACTCAAAAAAAATAATATATTCTCAGAACCCTAAACCCAATGACTAATACAGTAAATAGATTCCATCATCTCTCCACTGTTGGTGGTGAGGCCACACACTCTACATCCCTCTGATTTCAGATGGAGAATATTGCAAAAGAGCCCAAGTCCACCTCATTCCCTCCAGCCTTACGTTCCATTACTTCTGGGCAATTTGTACTTTCTCTTTCTTTTCTTGTTTTCTTTTTGGTATTACTTGAAACGCTGCAACTTGCAAAACAACACTATTCTTATAAAGTAGCCAATTCTGTACCCCTCACTCTGCAAGTGAGAACCCAAAGGCTGGGGGTTCCAGAGGCATAAAGAAACAAATATACATAGACTTTCTGCTTTCCTTCCTTCCTGCTTTTGCACATTGGCTTTGCCTCCAAAGGAGAACTCAAGATGTACAAAGGCCCCTGCATATTCTACTAGACCCCTAGAGAAACCACTGCAGTATAACCTATGAACCGCAGCCAACAGCTCCAACTTATGTTAGACTCTCCTTGGAGTCGCCATGGGGCCAATTCAGATGCAGGCAAATGAAATCTTCACTGAGTAGCTCCTGTGTGCTGGGCCTGATGTCACCCAACAACCCAGCTAAAATCAGCCAGAGCACCAGGGCTCGGTTGAAATGGTAACTTGGAGTCACTTAAACTTGACTAGTACCAAGGTGTTTCTAGTTTTGGTTTCACAGCCAATGACATGAACAAATGAGTTGGATTTTATTATTATTATTTTTAATGTTTATTTATTTTCTAAGAGATGGAGAGACAGAGTGTGAGTGGGGACGGGGCAGAGAGAGATGGGAAGATACAGAATCCGAAGCAGGCTCCAGGCTCTGAGCTGTCAGCACAGAGCCCAATGCGGGGCTCGAACCCACCAGCCGTGAGATCAGAACCTGGGCCAAGGTCGGACGCTTAACTGACTGAGCCACCCAGGTGCACCCAAATGTGTTGTATTTTAACTAATCTGTTCAGAACAGGTAGGCTGTGCTGAGGTATGTTTTTGTTTGTTTTCTTGTTAACTGTGATATCTTTTACACTGAGTATGTCTTCATCTTCTTCCGAGATAATATAATTTTTGCCACAAATTGGTTTGAAGTAGAAATATCAACCACCACAGAGTAAGATTTTTATTTGTACCAATATAACCTTAAAAAAATATTCTCGAGCTAGGGTACCATGCTGTATTTATTTATATTTTTTGAATGAATAGTTATATGTCACTGTCAATTCTTTTATCATAATGGCAGTTCTAACATTCATATTTACCACCAAAAGAGAGTTATGTTATGTTTATTATTTCTCAGCAGTAGACCATTTTATTACAGTTCCCTGGTCAACAAATGATCTCAAAAATATCCTAAGTGCTCTTTCAATTTTTAAAAATTTGCTTTATGAAAAGTGTATTTTCGAAAACAAAAACAATTTGTTGAGAAAAACTCTATTGTTTTACATTTTTGCAAAATTTTATTATCTGTCTTAATGAAAGACAGCTGAATGGTCATACCTACTGCATTGAATCTGCTTTGATATGTTAATTTACTCGAAGTCTATGATGAAAACGCACATAGGTATGCATCTGAAGAATGAAAGCTATTTTCTAAAATTTTTTTTAATGTTTATTTATGAGAGGAGACAGAGAGAGAGAGAGAGAGAGAGAGAGAGAGAGAGAGAGAGAGAGAGAATGAGCAGGGGAGGGGCAGAGAGAGAAGGAGACACAGAATCCAAAGCAGGCTCTAGGCTCTGAGCTGTCATCACAGAGCCAGACTGGGGGCTCCAACCCACAAATTCTGAGATCATGACCTGAGCCCAAGTCAGATGCCTAACCGACTGAGCCACTCAGGTGCCCCAAGAAAAGCTTTTTTAAATTTTTTTAAAACAGTTGTAATAATAAAGATCTGAAACAGTGTCAATGAACTTTTTGTATTCTGTTATATTCAAATCCATTGGTCCCTCTTTCACTTTGAATAGATCTTTTAAGAATAGATCTTTTGGTCCCCCTTTTCACTTTGAAAAGATCTTTTAACATCTAGTTAAAAGATGTTATAAATGTTGTTATAGATGTTATAAATGATGTTATAAAACCATGAATACATTGGTCACTTAGAAAAACATTAGTGCTTTGAGTTATGTCGATCTTCCAAATGATGACACCTTTCATTATGCAATACCAAAAAGTCACATTTGTTAATATCACCACTAATCTGATGGGAAAAGTCTTTAAGTATTGATGCTGTCCAGGTCAGAGTGGTAGACCAAAGAATTCTAATTTTCACATGAAAACTCAAATTTAGCATTAGAAACAATTACTGTCAGTAGTTTTCCTTTTTTTTTTTCTCTCTCTCTCTCAAGATTTTGCCCATCTATTGTTTTGTCATTCATTTTATTTTCAAAAATTGTCCCAATTTTATTGAGCCGTCATTAAGATACAACATATGCAAGTTTAAGGTATACAATAAGATGACAAGATACATGTATATATTGCAAAATGATTACCACAATAAGGTTAGTTAATATTTCTATCCCTTCATATAATGATGACTGTGTACCTGAGTGTATATGTAATATGGTGATAACATTTAAGGTCTACCTCCTTAAACACAGTCAAGTACCTAAGCACTCATCTTTTTTATCTTTGCTAATCTCTTTTCCTTGACCTAAAGTAGGCTTTGCCTTCCATTGTCTTCATAGATGAATCTCACCAATTCATAGAGACACTGCTTAAATTCTGATGCGTTCCCTGACCATTTCACCAAGTGTATTTTTCTCTTCACCATTTATTATCAGGCTTAAGCATACACTGTATTTTCTTTGTTACAACTTTCTGTTCTTTGTTGTAGAAAATTTGGAAAATTTGGAATAGCTCTAAAAACAAGAGGACATTATTACCCAAAGTTGCAATCCAGAAGGTTAGAACACCTCAATAAGCATATTTGTAAATGCCCATTTCATCCTTAATCTCTCTGAAATGAAAGGATTTTAATCCATTGCAATTTGTTAGAAACAGAACAATATTTTAGCATTTCACTTTGCATTTCTTTCATTACTAGTGAGGTTGAAGAATTTCTATGTTACTATTGACTCTTGGCTTTTTGGGGGACAATACTAGCTTAAGGCCTTTGCTTATATCCCTGGGAACGTCACATTTTATTATTAATGTTAACAGTAATTTTTGTAGAACTCCTGGGGCACCTGGGTGGCTCAGTTAGTTGAGTGTCTGAGCTCAGGTCATGATCCCAGGGTTGTGGGATCAAACCCATGTCAAGCCTGTGTTGAGCGTGGAACCTGCCTGGGATTCTCTCTCTCACTCCCTCTGCCCTTCTTCCCCGCTTGCACGCTCTCTTTCTCTCTCTCTAAAAAATACACACACAGACACACACACACACACACACACATTAAATATTTGTAGAACTCTATATGTATTATGGAAATAACCTTTCTCCCTCTCCCCTTCTCCTTCTCTTTCCATATATATGTGACACATATTTTGTAGTTTTGTATGTTTCATAAAATTGTTATAAAAATTGCTTTATTGTTAAAGTATGAAATATTTAATATAATCTGTTTGAAAATAAATTGAGACTCTTAGTATGATGGTGGGTTGTGTTGCAAGAAATCTTTCCTCAGAAAACTACTTAGTAAACCTTCTTTTAAAAAGCAGCAAGTCAAAGATTAAAAAGAAGAATAAGCAAGCAAGACCAAAGGAAAAAATATCTGAATCACAGCAATGTAGAAGACAGTGAATTTCTTGGAGTCAAATCTAAAATTGACCGTCTCCAAGATGTGTAAAATTAAAGTATAGTAAGATTGAAATATCTTACTATAGATATATGACTTGCAATATATTATTAATAACAATTTAAAGTCAAAACAATTAAAGACAACATATACTTTGAAAATCCAGTACTAAAGACACGAAATAATGAAGAAAACATGAAAGAGGTTGAAACATCTGAAAAGTGGAGATTAGGATTCCATATGCAATAATAATAATTTTGGAAAAATGTGTATTGATGTGGTTGATTGAATATTTCATAACTGAGAAAGAAGTCAGACTTGAAATAGCATCTTTGATTCTTATGTATAACAATCAGAAACCGAATCCAACTCAGAGCCTCATTTTAAAGAAATAATACAAAGAAGAACAGTACTCTATATGCTTCTAAAAAATAAAAAAAAAATGTAGATAAACTGTTATGAAATATATATCAGACTTTTTGGTGTTTCTCTAGAAAAGGTATAAGTATAAAAATAAAAAAGCAACATCTACTCGAACCTACAGTATTATTAGTGTTCTTTCATGTATGAAAGCAAGACATTCTTATGCTTTGAAAGACCTAGAAAATTCACTACATAAAAAGATCTACTCTAATATCTGCTGGAGAATCTTTACCAGGCATTATACTGATTACCAGAGAATACACTACTAATTGAAAACATAAGTAAATATGAACTCTGCAGATTAATGCTAATGGTATTATTCAATTTAAAGAATTGTTAAATCCAGATTAAATAAGGGTGGAAGCAGATCCAGGAGAAGAGTGGCGTATGAAGCCAAAAGGGAGCAAATTCCTTATCATTTACAAAACGAGAAGACTGCATAGAATTCAGAACACTGTATTCTAAAATAGGCATTGATTAAACATTGAGTGATAAACTTTACACTTAGAGAGAGAAGAAAACATGGCAAATTCCACACGAAAATAAAAAGAAGAGCAAAGAGAAATCTTAAATTACAAAAAAAAAATGGTGGAAATGCAAAGCTAGAGAAGTAGGAGACAAAAAATAGAAATTATCACATTAAGCATGAAACTGTCTCCCTCACCTCATGTAGAAGGCAGAGATTCTCAGATTGCATTGGAAAATTCAACAATTGTCTGCTTACAAAGCAATATGTCATTAAATGGCTAAGAATAAAATATTCAACCAAGATCTATCAATCAAATCTGAACAAAAGAAGCATGTGGTTGGTAATATTAGCCAAAGTAGGACTGAAGGCAGTAAGTATGACATTAGATTAAAGAAGATTATCATACCATTATAGAAGACAATCAATCATAAGAAAATCATAACATCGTATTTCCATCCACCAAATATGATGGTTTAACACTTTTTTATTTTTACATTATCAAGTCATATTATGAGCCAGGCACTATACTAAGCACTGTGAATACAGATGTGAATAAGACCCATTTCTTCCCCTAAAAATGTCACAATCTAAGAGAGAAGAAGGCTTCTACACAGAAAACTGTAGTATTGCTAAGCGCAATAATGGAAACATTAAGCTTATGCAAGGTAAACACCTAGTGTAGAGAAGGCAGTGCTTTAAATCACGGCATGAGGACAGGAGGGAGCATTAGACAGGATCATAGATGAGGATGTTGGGAGAGTACTCTAGGGGATAATAAACACTTTTTAGGTCAAGTAGGAGGCCAAAGGGGAGATGCTGCAGGCAGAGAGAAGAAACAGTGTCAAAGTACAGAGCACAGACAGAACTCAGAACAGCTCAGGGGCTAGCAGTTGCGGAGTGCACAGGGTAAGAAGAAGAATGGTCGAGATGGGGCTGGAAGGCAAAAGGGACAGAGTATGAACAGACAAATCAGGTAAGCAAGCTTAAGTGGCCTAAAGTCTATTCTGGGAGGAACTGGGAGTCTAGGACCAGTTTTGCCCAGGAAATAATATTAGTTGAGTTTGTATGTCGATGGTGAACCCTCACGTGAATGTTGGGAATGCACTGAGCTTGGGATGAGATTGGAGGTGGGAAGGCCATGGAAGTGAGTGAGGTTCCCAGCAATGGCACAGAGAGGACAATACAGATTTGAGTGCTACACTGATGTCACAAAACTGACAACACTTGATGTCAGATGAAGGGGCAACACCTGTTTTTCTTGCTTATAAAAGTAGAGTAATTGAGCAGCAGAAAGAAAGAGACTGAGGAAAGTAGGTTGGAGAAGGCAGTGGGTTTAGTCTGGAACATCCTGAGTTGAAAGTCCTGGTGGGAGTCCAGGTAGAGAAGTCCACTAGAGACATCAGAGGCCGGCACTGAGAAGCGAAGCAAAGCCATTCAGGCGTAGCAGGGATAAAACTCATAGGAATGACTTAGGAAGGGTGGAGAGTGCCCGTGGTTGGAAGGGGTGAGCTGAGGAAGAGACAAAAGAAGAAACAATGTTCAGAGAAGCAGGAAGTCAGAAGGAAGAGGGGCATGCAAATCAGGGGGATAGAGACTTCCCTGGTGCAAGAGTCAATAGCGTCAAATTCCACAGGAGGCAAAACATTGCTACCAATCTGCCAGCAAACACATCAGCAAAAACTGAGATAACACAGAATGGATAAATACACAGTATAAAAAAAAAAAAAAAAACGAAGCTCTCTCAATTGGGAAATAAGCCTATATCCTAAAATATTTTTATATATTGGAAACTCAGCAAATATAAAAATCAGAAATTCCAGGTGAATTTCAGTGAAGTCAATTAAAAAATGAATGCCTTTAAGTATCAGCAAAACAAACAAACAAACAAAAACAGGAAAAAAAAAAAAAAACCCTTAAAATGCTTAAGATCCATGCTCCCAAATAGTAATTTGGCCAGGATAGAAATAAACTTACCTTAGAAATAATACTAATGGGAAGACTATATACTACATAATGGTTAAAGTAGTACACAGAGAGGCATTCATAATTTTAAATGTTTCTAGTAGTTAACAAGGAAAAGAAGAAATTAACAAAATAACAGATCTTAAGATCTTGGTTAGGAAAAAAAATAAAAGAAAGGAAATAATAAAGATGAAAGGGGCAGTAAATGTATTAGAAAGCATTAAAAATCAGGATAATGTAAACAAAGAGTTGGCCCATTCAAGCGCCTAATAAAACAGACAAATCTCAGGCAAATTTAAGTTATTTATTTATCTATGTTTTTCAAAAGAGGAAAAACCTATAAACAAGGAAAACTGGAACAGGGGAACAGTGCAAGAGTCACAGTAAAAAATTTACTGATGAGTATAGAGAAAATTTTTAATCTGATGATGAACAATCAAAGCTAATGAATTAAAAAATGCTTGTTTTAAATAATGATTTATCATTTTTTATCTATCAAAATAAACAGTAATGGCCACATTTTATAGTTAAGAAAACTGACTCAGGACAATTAAGTTCAAACACTTAACTCTTAGTGTTAGAGACCATATTTGAGCCCAGGTCTTTTGGACATCATACCTTTGCTGTTTCTCCTACACCACTTGGTCTACCATATCTGCATCAGTCTGTTCCACCCTGGGATGTCCCACAAACCAGAATCTTAAAGTCCAAAAGTCGTCCACAGTCCACCATTTCCCTCATCCCCTCCTGGCATCTAGTTACTCTCTGTTTCATTGATGCACCCACATTCTGCTCCTACAGCCTCAGACTCCCTCCCTGCTCCCTGTGGGATCCTGCGTGCGTCCGCTACAACTTCTCTCTCTATTTAGAGAGAGGAGAGGAGAGGAGAGGAGAGGAGAGGAGAGGAGAGGAGAGGAGAGGAGAGGAGAGGAGAGGAGAGAGAAACCACTCATTTCTCTGCACTGAAGCCGGCTTAGTCCCTTCTTCAGGCTGCTATGCATACCAGTGCTTGAGTCCCCAGTATTGAGCACCAGTATTTTATTGACAAATGCATGTCATTTGTTTGCACCCATTTCTTCAGCCTGTTGAAAGCACTTGAAGATTGATTCTGTCACCTGTATATTAATTTTCTCCAAACCTGCTATCATTAGCAAATTTGATGAGCATGCTTCCTGTCGTCATGCAGATCTTTGATTAAAGTGATGAACTAGAAAACATGGCCAAAAACAGCGCCCAGAGGAATGACATTGGACGTCAACCTCTACGCTGATATCAATGCATTAATCAAGCACCAGGGTTCAACTGCAGTCAGCCACAAATCCACTTGTCTGTCCTGTCATCTGGCCCACATTTATCCATCTTATTCAGAGCGTTATCATGAGATACTTGAAAAATGTTTGCCAAATTCCAATTACACGATGTCTGTAACCTTTGCTGGAAGAACAACACAAACAGAACAAGGCAGATTACTAATTAAGAAATCTTTATTTTAGACCCAGTTTTCCCCAACTCTTTACCTGGCAATGAACTATAGGAGGTATCTGCTCATTTTAAAAGACCATCAAAACAGAAGCAAGTTCAGCATGGTATGAGTTAAACTCAATCATCTTTATATTTATTTATTTGTTTATTCATTTATTTCGAGAAAGAAAGAGAGAGAGAGAGAGAGAGAGAGAGAGAGAGAGGGCTCACATGCTTGCACAAGCTGGGGAGGGGCAGAGGAAGAGGGAGAAAGAAAATCCTAAGCAGGCTCCACACCCAGGATGGAGCCCAATGTGGGGATGTGGGGCTCAATCTCACAACCCCAAGATCATAACCCGAGCCAAAATCAAGAGTCAGAGGCTTAACAGACTGTGCCACCAGGGGCTCTAATCATCTTTATATATAAATGAACCTCATTTGACACATTTTGGTGAAATCGTATTATCTCCACATTCCTCCCACATTGAGATATTCACATTCTACATTACCAGTTTCAAGACAAATCTCCACAAATAGAAGCATCGACATCACAAAGTCTTTTTTATTTCAAATGTCAAAATTAGTACATACTCTTCCTTCCAAAACAGTCAGTAGAATGTAGTCTAGGACTTATAGAGGGTCAATTAATACGGGATATGACTAATCAAGCAGTTCTCAACACATTTGACATGTAATATTCTTTTCTGCAATTGCATTATATACATACACATATTATATACATATATACATATACACATACGCATTATATATATGTATGTATATAATGAAACAAAACAAAAACATATATATACATATATATAATGTATATATGTAATGAAACAAAACACACACCCACACACCCACATACATATATATATATATATATATATTCATTAACATATACATATACATATAAAATGTTTCATTTTGCTGGCTATTTTTTATTGGCATTAAAATACCAGCAGAGAAAATATCATCCTTTTTACATACTGGAAATTACAACATGTGGAGGAATCACACCTTGAGGGAAACTGTGTAAGATGAGAGACAATTAGCCAGAGAATTTGGAGAACTAAAAAAGTCTGTAATAAACCAATGACAGGGGCGTCTGGGTGGCTCAGTCAGTTGAGCATCTGACTCTTGATTTTGGCTCAGGTCATGTTCTCACAGTTCTTAAGATCAAGCCTCGCTTCAGGCTCCATGCTGATAGTGCTGACTCTGCTTGGGATTCTCTATCCCCTCCCTCTCTACTCCTTCCCTGTTCTCTCTCTCTTTTTGTCTCTCTCTCTCTCAAAATAAATAAACATTAAAAAAAAAAAAAACCATAGTGAGAGTTCAACATACGGATTATACCGTCTAACACCACACATAGGTCAAGCAGAGTAAGAGTGTAAGGAGACAGCACGGATTAGTTTATGGAGAAAACTAAAACTAATAGTAAAAAGACACAAATGATCCTGGGTTTTATCTCCTTTCTTTATCCATCATTAACATTGTTTCTACAAGAGAGTACAGGCATGGAGATATTGTAGAAACTAAAGACAGATGTAGGGAGATGAATAGAGAGTACAAGTTAAGCTCTGTGGGGCTATACCGTCTATCCTTCAAAGCGGTTCATCAAATCTCAAAGTTTGCAAGAGAAGTAATGACAACAAGCATATATGAAATGGGGGTGTGGAGATGGGGTGGCAGCATTCTAACAAGGATGAAATAACATGCTCCCTGGCTCCATGTCTTGTTGTGGAGATTAAGAACATTCCAGAAGAGTATCTACATCGTATACATATTCAGGCAAAGTGAGAAAAAAAAATTTATAATATATTGTGTATATTAAATATTTGGCTTCCTAAGTAATTATAAGATAAATAACTTCAAATTCCACTTCTAAATTAAAAAAAAAAAACCTAATAAAAAAGTTGCTTATTGCCTTCCCAGTACCAGTCATGTTACAAGCATGATTTTCTCCTTTAAAAGAAAAGAGGTTTTTGGGGTGCTTGGATGGCTCAGCCGGTTAAGTGTCTGACTTCAGCTCAGGTCACGATCTCGTGGTCTGTGGGTTCGAGCCCTGCATCGGGCTCAGAGCCTGGAGCCTGCTCTGGATTCTGTGTCTCCCTCTCTCTCTCTCTCTCTGCCCCTCCCCCACTCACCCTCTGTCTCTATCTCTCAAAAATAAATAAACATTAAAAAAAATAAAAATAATAAAAGAAATCGTTTTTCACATGAAATAAATGACGTTTTAAAGCTCTGTCTTGAAATCTGCCACAACATCCCAGGTTGTAAGTGGGACTGTGAAGTTTCCAGCTCTGCATTAACTACTTTTGGAGTTGAATTTATTTTTCAATCACTTTAGATCTTTGTTCTTTGGAATTAGTACTAAATTCATCTAATCTATCTTGCAACCTGAACTGTCATTTGCTTTCTACTAAAAGCTTGGAAATATGATCAGGAGATTTTATCTCATAAAGGATTTGCATTGTTTAGCAAATGTGATACCATCAGAGTACAACAAAGCAATTGTAATATTAAACTGTTTATCAATTTCAGCCCCACTTATCATTCTGAACATGTTATGAATTCCTCCTAACAAAGAGCTGCCTTAACTCTGGCCTAATTACAGAATGCTGCTTCTTGACCTTGACTTTCTTTCAGTCTTTATCCTTAATTGCTGCACAGTGTTTTAGAAAATACTTGTCTACAGAATTAGATTCTGACATTTGAAATGTTTATAAAGTAAGTAATTTAGTTTCAGCTACATGTTTAGTTTAGGTGGCTACTTTTTTACATACCCTAATCTGGCTTCATTTTCCTGCACAAGTGTTGCTTAGAACATTTCATTTAAAATGTACATCCAGGATAAATTATAAATATAATTCAAACTAGACCGTGGCAGTATAGAATGATGTCCCATTGCTGTAGCCTTCTCTATAAGCTTATATATTTTAAAAAGCTTTACAACTGTCTTAATGATTATTGAACACAACCGAACAACTTATGTCACCTGCAACTTGAAGGGGACTGTGAAAGCCCCAAATTGAGGGTAATATCATAATTCAGCTCCTCTCCTTTATGTCTTTAGTTCAAATTCAGTTAGTCATCCCTGTGGTCCCATAATTGCAAATCTCCTCTCCCCAAATTCCCCATCTCCCTCATTTTATTTTTCTTCATAGTATTTCTCATCATCTACCAAACCACTCATTTATTTGGTTTACCCTGTGACTTCACTCACCACACCTCCATGAGATTATCAACTCCATGCAGACCACGTAGACTGGCACTGCTCTATGGGTTTCGATCCCTGGTGTGGGCCTAGAACCTGGATGAGTGCCTGGCACATAGCAGGTAGTCAATAAATAAACATTTGAAGGATTAATCAATAGGCACTATGATGACTAGTTTCTGAGCTTTCCTTTCCTATAGTTCAGTTGTAATTCTCAAGGGCATATTAGGGAAGGCATCTGCATTATGCTTATGAGAGGAGAAAACTCATCACCTAATTAATTTACTTCTCTCATCTGTTGTCCATTGTTAAGTCCTTATCAATTTTTCCATGCAGTTATGCACATTTCAAATAACAGGAAAGACACCTGGACCATATCTTTCCCACACCTGGTTGTCTACGAGGGATTGCCAATAGCAGTGTCTTCTTGCTCCATCCTGGTTCTGACTTGCAGATTGGGCAACTGGCCAGAATGTCATTGTATCGCTATTGAAAACCACTGTTGGTATCTACCTTGGATTACAGATAATAGAGATAAGGGGTGTGTGTGCATCTGCGTGTATGTGTGTGTGTGTGTGTATGTCTATAGTCGTAATATGTATTTAATATATGTATATAAAATGGCACAGTTGAAGAGTTTAAAGTAGAAGGTGTTTAAAGAGTTTAAAGGAGGTGGAGGATGGGGAAGAAATGAGCACAGTTCTTTGGTATGGAGCTCTCAGAATCCCTAGAGTCCAAATTTGTTTTTCTTTCTTTCAAACTCTTCAGTCTATAACTGAGATTTTGATAAGACTCCTCACAAGGAATGCTCTATTTCCCTCCTATCTGTCCTTCCCTACTCCACCTCTTTATCTTTGAGAATCTTTGTGTATAATGGGAAGTGATGATAGTAATAATCACCGTGAGAATTGCATATAGAATTAAAAAAATGCCGACAACCTTTTAGGCTCTGTTTGAAAGACATTTCTTTTCTTTTTTTTTTTTTTTTTTTAATTTTTTTTTTCAACGTTTATTTATTTTTGGGACAGAGAGAGACAGAGCATGAACGGGGGAGGGGCAGAGAGAGAGGGAGACACAGAATCGGAAACAGGCTCCAGGCTCTGAGCCGTCAGCCCAGAGCCCGACGCGGGGCTCGAACTCACGGACCGCGAGATCGTGACCTGGCTGAAGTCGGACGCTTAACCGACTGCGCCACCCAGGCGCCCCTGAAAGACATTTCTAATTAAATATGTGGCATGCTTAGGATATGGATTCTAATTTTGTTTTAAAAATAATATGAGAGGCTGTAGTTTCAAAAGACTTAGAAGTCGCGGGACACCAATGTATGGAGAGAAACAGTCACACAATGACCCAAATCACTCTTCTCTAGTCACTGTGCCTATAGAAAACTTGGATGCTCAGTCTACAAAGCCAGACCAAATACCACTATTCTGAGAGTCTCCATTTATTATGAATCAAGAATATTCAGTTCATCGGTAGGAGCTTGAGAAACTAAATGGTGATGATGATGATGATGATGATGATGATGATGATAAGGTACATAGTCACTCAGACATTCCATCAGTCATGAATATTTACCCAAAGACTTCCATTTGGCAGGCTTCGAGCCATATTACATGCACCACTAGCATATCCCTTAATTTAGATTGTATTGTGTTGGTATTTGCAACGGTAAAAATAGGAAATGGTTATCATAGGAGACAGCAAGTTCTTTGTTAGGATGGTAAAGAGGACTACTGTGTGGCATCGATTATAAACGTCTTCAATCTGAAGATACGGGAGGTTGGAGGGGCATGACTTCAGTGTTCAGGGCCATGAGCATTGAGATGAAGAAGAAAAAGTTGATCTCTAATCATTAATAGATGAAAAAGCTTCACTCACAGATGGCTATTAGCCTCATCAAATGCCCTGAGAAGACATCCAGAAATAAGAATAATGCTTTGCCAGAGCTGTTTTCTAGACAGCACATAGTGCTACCCATCGACATTTTTATAAAACAGAAACATTTTTAAAAATAGTAATATATGAACTCACATATTTTAAGAAATAATGCTTTCACTAAGTTGTTAAAAATATTTTTTCCAAAATATGGTATTCACCCTTATCTTCTTTTATTAACAAGAGATTTCTTGAATCTCTCAAGTCTTAGCAAAAATGAGCAGATGTAAAATAATCTAATTATTTTAATAATTAATATATTATTTATATAATATATAATATTTAATAATATGTAATGCAATTATATATGATATTTACATAACAAATAATTAATATATTTACATTGTTTTGTAAATAATGTAATTAAATTGCATTCACTAGAAATAAGAAAAAGAAGTTTTCAACTCTGCATTCCTTTTTCTGTGTTTTACTGATTTTCAACTATTTTCTGAAAAGGAGGATGGTGTTGCTGTTATTTACTCTAAGTATTTTTGAGAATAGGAGCTATGCTTAAGATTAGAAAATAGGGCACAGGTGTAGGAAAAATTTCATGTACTTTCATCCAATTCTTATTTAAATGAGTAATAGGGCTTCACATTTTAAAGGTCCTCTAAGGCCACTAAAAATCTCTTATGAGACAATTTTCGTCTTCTGGCTTGGAAGAAATCCATCTTGACCAGGATCTTAGTTTCTACAAATAGTTGTTTGTTCCATTTTTGTGTGCCAGTCATAATGCCATGACCAAAGCAACAAATGCAGGACACTTTGAAAAACATGTTCAAAGTAAACAGTGAAAAGAAAAGGGACCAAACAAAAACAAAAACAAAAACAAAAACAAAAACAAACCCACAACTAAAGTTTTAGGAAGAGCAGAAGTCAGGTTTATGAAAAATGCCAATGACGACACCTTGGAAAATGAAGAATTATTCTATCTGGCTCAGTTCCTCATTCCATTTACCTTTGCTTTCTCAGAAAACTAGACAAATTTCAATAGCAAATGTGCCTTTCCAGGTTTAGCTAACAGAAATGGACATTTCCCAAACTATGAGTCTTTTAAACATAGATCAGAGTAAACAAGATTCTTAAGGATGCATTTTTGTGAATATCATGATCTCACAGATGCGGGTATCTGCCATCCAAGAAATAAATGGAAAGATTTAAATTTCTTGCTATAAACACTAAACAGTATCCTCTATCTCCCTATGCAAATGATATTTTTTCTTCCACTAGTAAATGCATGAAATTCATTTGCAGTGCCAAATTATAGCATAACGCTGTGTTTACGCATCACACATTCTCGTTGAAAGAATTAATTCATATATTACATTTTTTTGATTATGCCTGATACATATTATTGAGGCTGAGAAATCTGTAGTTATTATGTAAAAACGAAGACAGAAAATGCCACATCTCCCTCACCCCTATCAATTATCTGTTATTTAGACTGTTTTCTAATCAATATTCTATTCATCACTATCATTAAAGAGCAGTGGCATGCATTATCTTGAACTGAAAATTATATCATTGTGTATTAAAAATAGATGTATGTATATGGCGATGAGACACAGTAGCAATCCTATTACTCAGGGTTCAAAGATGTCAGTGTTGCTGTCACACATATTTAGGAGATTACAAATTGCTGAAAAAGTTTCCCACAGATTTCAAGTTTTGATATGTGGTTATTTTGAAATTCCTCACATTTATCTCTAGTTTCAAGGGAGTTTTCAGCCTCCTAGCGGTCTGGTTGTATCCATTTACGTGTGGCTGGGTCCCTGAGAGGCTTCAATAAATAATTTGGTATGTGTCTTTTTTTTTGGCATAGAGAGATGATAGTCTTCTACATCCAAATACAGTCTTGCAGCAGAGAATGCCAAGAGCTCGGCACTCCCGTTCCATTTAAATCCATTTCAGAATGCACACATTTTCCTTTTACTATTCATTTTAAGGTAACGTTGGAATTTCAGAGAAGGTATAGGCAGTCGCCTCTGTAGGCAAGAGAAACAAGATCCCGGAGCGAGCCATTTAATTTCTGGTAAAAGATTGGCTACTTTTCAGAAGTAATGAGCCAAAAAGTACCTAGAAACGCCCAGTAGATGTAGAAGTGGATCAGATCCAGCAGGCAAGCAGTAGAGAGTGCGCACCCTTCAAGGCCAGCCATCTACGTAAGCTGTGATACAGGTGCCAGGGAGTCCTCCTAATGGTAGTGATTATTATTTTATTTTCAAAAACCGACCAAGCATTCAACCTGAAACAGGAAGGGCAAAGTGGGAATGTGCCTAGCTTTTCAGGTATATCAAGTTCACCATGAACCTGGTAAAAGTTAATCACAGCGGAGTTATCTTTCCTTTGTCGTTCTCTGCGCATGCACGGTGTTCTACCTCCCACGGATCTTTGCTGTTCTGATGCAGAAACATGCATGCATGGAGTATCTCAGTGTTTTCCCTTGAATTCTTGTGATCAGCTCCTTACTTTTTACTTTATCGTAGAAAATATACAAAAGTGAATGTTTTTATTAAAACACAAGTCACTATCACCCATTGGCATTTGTTGGTAAAAGAAAAATATACATACACTCATAAACAAAACGTGCCAAGAGAAACAGACTATATATTCATCTTAATTTCAGGATAAAATTTTGGGACTACCCATTGTATATGTTACTGGAAAAATCATTTGAACTCTGGGCTAATGTAACTTAATGCTTTATTTATTGATTATCTGCTATAATTCGGGAATTTTTCAAATGGCCTATAACCCATTTCAACCACTGCTAATTATCAGTTTGCATTGTTTCGCTTTATAAGTCTTATTGCTGTTTATTTGGCTTTCGCAGAGGAAGAATAAGAAAGGGAAACATTTGTGATTTCAATAATCAGGCAAATGGTTGTTTTTGAAAAGGTTCATTATATCCACAACTAATTTTCATGTGCCCATTTCGGGATGTATTAATTGGCTCATTATTTGAGCCAATTTTACCATATCATGTTGAGCATGTTTACCACATCACCATGCACATTTTGTTGATTTCAAATAGACATAGTCTATCCTTGAAATTACTCAAATAAGTTATTAAAAACATATCAACTTAAATTCTGCATTGACCAAAAAAGCAATGAAAATCTTACTCGCAAAAGAAATGTTTCTGACTTTTAAGTGCTCCGGTGATGGAGCAGGAGAATTTCAATCCCTCAACAACAGAGATGATTGTTGGATGCTATTTACTCATACAAATGGAAGAATGACTCAATCCGCCCCTCATAGTGCTCAGGAACTAACAAGTCTACCACTGTTGCAATTTTTGTTGAAATAATTTGCTAACTTCACTGTGAAACAATAACTCTGTAATTGTTCCCACTTAGGAGAGCCTGTGAACATGTTTTAATTATCAACAAAAGTAGTGCACATCCAGAGAGATTTTAATGACTCCACATTTGAGTTTTGAAGAGCTCTTTATGGTTCATTCATGTTTAACAGAACTTGTGACTTATTTGTGGGATTCCAAGTCTTCAGGACACTTTTTGTTTTCTGCTGAAACCATAACATTTTCATTTTCCAACTTTTCTTGCAGCCTAGCACTGCAGAATTCTAACCCCCCATTTCTGCAGAAGCCAAGGTGCAATTTGGCAACAAATACTTAAACTGGCTAAATTTTAATGTTGGCTAGAGGCCATTAAACTCCATGGGCGTTGATGTCTTACTATTGCAGACAGGAATGAAGAGATTTTGATTAACTGTCAAAATCAACTAAGAAGGAGAGCCAAGAAAAATGGCCCTTATCATTTCATCAGTTCCTAAAGATAACGGACATGTTCTTCACCAACTGTTCCCTTCTGTCCATCTCAGTTACCGCCAATGCCACGTAGCCGATTTTCTACTTCAGCCCATCATCATGGGTGTTCTGCTGTCATGATTTGTCTTTGTTTCGTCGCTCGGCATGTGCCCTCAGCAGAAACACTCCTGATTAGGAGAGTCAGTGAGTTCAATGCTACCATGAGATAGCCTCTCAATCTGCCCATCAATTCAAACCAACTCTTTAAGGATAACTGATTATTTCCCTCTCAGAAGTTTTGTTTTGTTTTAATTTACAAATTCCAGGTGTAATGGGATGATATACCAAATTCCTTCCATATTTTATGCCCAAGCACACTAAATGGATGACATTAGTCCCCACTTGGCTCTGGGGATCATTGTCCTACGTGTCCTACATGCTTGTAGGTGTCACTTACAAGTGGAGAGTAGAGTGGGGAGAGTGGATGAGGTAGGGTGGAGAAGAAGAAGGAGACAAGAAGAATTAAGAAGTCAGGATAAGAAAGTCCTTTCCTACTTAGCTGACATATTTGTGACGCACAGTTCTTAAACACGTGAGTGGTTGTACACCCAAGGGGTAAGTAGAAAGTCCCTTACCTCAGCACCCAACCATTCTACCTAGTCCCCAAATCGGGTTTTTTTGATTGCTGTAAAAAGCTCCAGGCCTTTTGAAAATACTCTGAAAACAACTATAGTTTACAGAACTTGGAAATAAGAAACTAAATTATAAAACCTTCTACTTTCAAGTAAGTTTAATAATCTACTTCGGTCAGAGTAGATTTGTGGTTTTTCTACATGTTGCTCTCACATAATGCAATTTGATGCTATTTGGAAAAATGATGTAGGGGTGCGTGAGTAGCTCAGTTGATTAAACATCTGACTCTTGATTGCGGCTCAGGTCATGACCTCACCGTTCACGAGATGGAGCCCCTCAATGGGCTCTAAGCTTTCAGTTTGGGATTCTCTTTTTCCCTCTCTCTCTCTCTGCTCCTCCCCCACCCGTGCTCGCTTGCTTGCTCTCTCTCTCTCTCTCTCTCAAAATAAATAAACTTAAAAAAAAAAGAAAAATGATGTATAACAAACTGGAAAATGATGAAAATTTTTCTAAGTGGAGTATTTCTTTTTTTTTTTTTAATTTTTTTTTCAACGTTTATTTATTTTTGGGACAGAGAGAGACAGAGCATGAACGAGCGAGGGGCAGAGAGAGAGGGAGACACAGAATCGGAAACAGGCTCCAGGCTCCGAGCCATCAGCCCAGAGCCTGACGCGGGGCTCGAACTCACGGACCGTGAGATCGTGACCTGGCTGAAGTCAGATGCTTAACCGACTGCGCCACCCAGGCGCCCCTAAGTGGAATATTTCTAATGTTTTAGTGGATAGTGGTTTCATGTGTCCATTGATGCCAATACAAAAGAGGTTTGGGGTGCACAGCAAAGTTTTTCTCAAGGTGTTCTTGTGAATGGTAGTTGTGTGTTTCTTCATTGGGGATTTTTCAATCTGCAACACCTTGCCATGAACCGTTTATCCACACTGAATTGTTTCTACCCTGAAATTTAGCCTTGGATGATAGTCACGTGCATGTTCAAAATATAATTCAATAAATAATATTACTTAAATAACGGCTGCCTAGGAAGCTATGATGTGCTCCTTTTGATGACAACATTCTTTCAAATATTGGGAGATTCACAGAAATATTAGTGCAGAAAGAGAATTTTCCTCCATTGGCAAAGATCAGATCACTAAGAAGGTGCAGCCCTGAAATTTTCAAGTGGCATAGCTGACATGCGATAGTCTAATTTATCTCTTAAAATAGCCACACAGAAAAAAGCTGTAGCCTGCCCTGTCCAATATGGCAACCACTAGTCATTAAGCATGGTTTGGCTAGACAAAATTGAGATGTTCTGCAAGTAAAGAATACACACTCAATCTCAAAGACTTATTACAGGAAAAAGAAGTGCAAAAGATCTCATTAGTGATATTTTATACTGAGTACATGTTAAAATAATATTATTTTAGATGTACAGGGTTAAGTGAAAATATTACTAAATATAATTTCTCCTCTTTCTTTTTACTTCTTCATAATATGGTCACCAGGAAATTGAAAATTACACATGTGACTTGCACAGTATTTATATTGGACGAGACTGCTATAAAAAAGAATTCAAACCGTATGTCTGAGTCTATGATAAACAATACCAAAGAGAGCAATTTCTTAAAATATATTTATTGAATTTGTTTCAGAAACTGCACTTATACCCTTAATAAGTTTCTGTTTTACAGAAAATATATACTCCAGTCCGCCGCTTGCTAAAGGCATAATAACTGGTTTGATTGCTCCAGCGCTGGGGAACCTAATGACAAAACTCAATGACTCCTGGCAATAAGGCACAGCAATCTTTTTAATCATATCTCAATTAGCTTCAGAAGTTTCTCATTTCAGGGCTCCCAGGGGTCTCATTGCTTGTCTTTTTCACTTGAGATAAACAAAATCATCTGTCTTATGTTCATCTCCTATATTTGTTTTTGTGGTGGTGGTGGTGTTAATAAGCCGCGTTGTTGATAGTGCTGTCAGCTGCAAACATCCCCGTCATAGGAGTCTATCCTGGCAGAGCACCACTGAGTCACTCCCGTGCTGGGGAAGCGAGCTGGCCTCCCGCCTGACAAAACCTTGGAAGGACACCTGGGCTTTACTTTGGGAAACAACAGGACAAGAAAGATGCAATTTTGAGGTTTTTTGTTTTTTTTTTTTTTTTTTTTTTTTACTTCAGAGTAGGAAGTTGGATATGCAACATCTGTCTATGATGAGGAAATGCTTAGAGACTGACCATTATCATCATCATCATCATCATCATCTTTATTTAAAATGAATGAAAGTATAAGCCACTTATTCCTTCTTTTTTAAATTTTTTAACAGTTTTTTATTGTTGAGAGAGAGAGAGACACACACAGAGCATCAGTGGGGGAAGGGGCAGAGAGAGAGAGAGAGGGAGACACAAAATCCGAAGCAGGCTCCAGGCTCTGAGCTGTCAGCACAGAACGTGATGCGGGGCTAGAACTCATGGACCCTGATATCATGACCTGAGCTGAAGTCAGACGCTTAGCCAACTGAGCTACCCAGGTGCCCTCCTTCTTTCATTTACTCATTCACCAGTCACGTATTATCTATTATTATATGAAAGGCGCAGGGGATATGGAAATGGAAAATATGGTATCTTCACCTTCAAGGATATCACACTGAGTCATTTTCATTATTATGTAGATGTAAGGCCCATTTTTCTCAAATACTTAGGTTTTTAAATTTTTTTAAAAATTTTTGAAGTTTATTTATATTTGAGAGAGGGAGAGAGAGCACATAAGCGGGGGAGGGGCAAAGAAAGAGGGAGACACAGAATCTGAAACAGGCTCCAGGCTCTGAGCTGTCAGCACAGAGCCTGAAGTGGGGCTCGAACCCACAAGCCATGAGATTCTGACCCGAGCTGAAGTCGGACGCTTAACCAACTGGGCCACTCAGGTGCTCCACAAATACTGGGATTTTTATAATTGATCTTCAAGATTGGTAAAGAGAGGTAGATTTGTTTTTAAAACATCAGAATGCCATAATACAGTTCTTTCTTCACTTAATACCTAGGCCTCTTCTACAAGAATGTACCATATACACATATCATATATATCCATATCTATCATCCCTGTTCATATGCATATCTTTGTGTATGGTATCCATAACTGGGTAACATGGGTATCTAGAACCGATAGTCATACTTGTATCTGTATCTAGTCCATACTTCAAATATATACTACACACACACGACTGATAAAAGCAATATTCAGTAATGGCTATCCTAGATATAGGCCATAAAATCAGTGTAATTAATACTGTTTGAATAGATGCATAGCTGGCAAATTGCTGTAAATGGAAAGCAAATACTATGCTGCGCTCATGAATGAGATAGAACCACTGAGTTCATTTCCAGCAGTAAAAGAATGCTTCCTGATGACCAGCTTTAGAGACTTCATTCAAGAGTAAGGATTTAGCAGGTTTCTTCCAGATTCTTCCCAGATATGCCATTGCGTTGATGAGCAGTAATTTGACAATGTCTGCAAAACTCTCAAGAATTACATGATGTAGTACGGCTGCCACATTACTTTGAAGCATAAGAATTTGGATCCAGACTCAGTCATAAAAGCTTACTCTTTGAGTAGTCCTAGTGCTGAAGTTGATTCTAGAAAAAATGGCCCTCCTCGTTATCTCCCCTGGAATGTCACGCAGAGAATGAACATCACCATAGTCTTTAGCAACCCTCTCCTTCATCATAGCCCAAGCTCCCGTGTGACACAGCACTGTGGACTACCCAGTAAAGGCAGAATCTAAACTGGGTTTGCCTCTTTAACTTCCATTGCGTCCTGACCTTTTACGAAGGAATGCTGTCAACAGATTATAATGGGTCCCTCAAGTTTTACCACAAATTACGCATTCCAGCAAGGGGTGAGGTCCTGTTTTCTTTCTTGTAAGGGCCACCTGGACCTAGTAAGTCACTCCCAGGTCATCAGCTCTTTGCCCAGAGAAAGGCCCCAGTTAAAGCCTTTCAAGCTCTTTCAAGTTGTAAGGCTGCCAAAATCAGAAATGGTTTTACTTCCTCTCCAGCATCTCCGTGTTTACTCCTTTCTCTCCTTGACTGTTCAACCTGAAAACCTACTGCACAATATAATTAACTCAGTGTGCTCTAAAAACTAATGAAAACCTTAGACACTTAGGGAGCTTTCTGAAGCACATATCAACCAGAGGAGCCATCAAATGTTTTGTTAAATGGGATCTCATGCAGTCTAGGCCAATTAGTTACAATAAATGGCACAGAGTGGGAGGGAGGCTCTGGGTGACAACAGTGCTGACTAACATCTCTGCTGGAAAAGCACGGGGATTAGCATAAATCTATCCAGGATCAAATATGCAATGAAATGGCATCAAGGGCATTTGGACAGTTTTGAAATTTTATGTTGAAAGTAGAAAAGCAAGGGAGAGCTTGAGTGAGATTTATTAAGGTTACACTGTTATTTTTTTCATTCAACTCTATTTATAAGGCAGGTGGAACATTCTTTAATGTAACCACCTGTCTTGCTCATACAAAAAGCACTGTCACTTGCATTTACTGAGCGGTAAAGGGGTCTAGGGGTTTGGAGAGGGAAATCAGAGACAGAAGTGTGATGTGTGTCTTTCAGATGTTGAAGGAAACCATGAAGCAACTTCAGATTGTTTAAGTAAAAACATATTACTAGCGCATATCTCACATACAGGAAAGATCACATTCATCCAGATCACAGCATCTGGAGCAAGACGTAAACATTATCAGTGCCACAAAAGCTCCCTTCTGGATAATCAAGCCCCTGACTCACAGGTTGATTAGTTTTGAACGTTATATGTATAAACTCCTACAGAATGGGCTCCTCAGTGTGATTTCCATGTTCACCATTATGCTTATGAGATGTATTCATTTTCTTGCATACAGCAATGATTTGTTCGTTGTCATTATCCTATAGTATCCTTGAAATTAGTATACCACAATTTACTTGGGGTTGTTCCTGTTTGGGCTATTTTAAATAGTGCTGCCATGAATGTTCATGTGTACATCTTTTAGGATGCACAGGTACACATTTCTGTTAGGTACATAGCCAAAAATAAAATTGTTGAGTCATAAGATATGCCTATGTTCAGTTTTATTAAGTCCTGTCCAGCAGTTTTCCAAAACAGCTGTAGCAATTTCGTCTTTGCTGTAAATTGAGAATTCCAGTTCCTTCTCATCCTTGCCAACTCTTGGTATTATCTTTCTCATTTTAGCCATTATAACAAGTATGCGTTCAGTATAAATTTCACCTAAAATTTCTCTGATGAAAAATGTATTTGTGTACCTTTTGATGAGTTTACTGGTGTCTGAATATTTGAGATGGTGGTATTTTATAAAGCTACATGTCAATATAGAGTTCATAGAACCATGAATCTTATCTAGGCTAAATAAGCATAGATTGGGTCAACTCCTTTGAGAAAGTGCTCTGATGATGTTTCTCAACCTTGATGGTTCTCTCCTGGACTGGTCCAGAGTCTCAAGGTCCTTGTCGACCACGGCCCACAGAATTTTCCTCTGTGTATGTTAAGTGTATGTTATGCAGCACAGAGTAAAAGGGAGCATGAAACCCTCAGACAAACCCTTTACTTTGACTTACAGCAAGTAAGATGCAAGAATTTCCACATCATTTTCTTACTTTGGCTAAATCATTCCTTTAGGGAATTACTCTTTCCTCTATTAATACTTAGTACTTAGACTCTGTACTAATACTAAACAAGATATTCTCACTCACTCCATTCATTCATTCATTCATTCATTCAGTAAACATTCATTATGCACTAATTATGATTCAAGGGTGTCTCTGGATATTGGGGATCCAGAAAGCAAAGTCCATCCATGCCTTCCTGGAGCTTCTGTCCTAATAGTACAACAGACAATGAATAAATACACAAAATAACATAATTTGAAATAATGAAGGACTCTGAAGGAAGCAAATTTGTGAAAGGAATACTGAGGGAGTGGTCCAGGGAGTGGGGAGGGATGTTTTTCACAGGATGGTCAGGGAAGCCTCTCTGCAGAAGTGAACTTGAACTAATACCCAACTGATTAATAACGAAACCAAAAACACCACAGCCAAGTGTTGATGGGTGAAGAGACGCTCAGGAGGAGGCAGCTAGCCCAGGAGTATGAGTGACAGCAAGCAGGTCAGCATGGTTACAGCCTAACTGTTAGGAAAGCAAGGAGGGGGGTACCTAGTTAGGGATATTAAAGAGCATGTCCAGGCGTGCCTGGGTGGCTCAGTAGTTAAGCATCCAGCTCTGAATTTTGGTTTAGGTCACAATCTCACAGTCTGTGAGATGGTGGTGTTAGCACGGAGCCTGCTTGGGATTCTCTCTTCCTCTCTCTCTGCCCCCTCTAACTAACTAACTAACTAACTAACTAACTAACTAAGCAAGCAAGGAAGCAAGCAAGCTTTAAAAAATGTTTAAAGAAGCAAGTGTAGAAAGGTGAGGTTCTATAAGCCAGGAGAAAGAGTTCAGGTTTTATCCTACCTACAATAAGATGACAAAGGAGGGCCTCAGACAGGAGAGTGACAAGTTCAGATACACGTTTTTGTTTTTGTTTTTGTTTTTAGAAAGAGTGTGAGCAGGGGAGAGGGGCAGAGGGAGAGAGAGAGAGAGAGAGAGAGAGAGAATCTTAAGCAGATTGCACACTCAATGTGGAGCCTGACTTGGGGTTCGAGCCCATGACCCTGAGATCATGACCTGGGCTGAAATCAAGCCTCAGATGCTCAACTTACTGAACCATCCAGACAACTCTCAGATACTTAGTTTTACAACATGGGTTGTTGAAACAGGCTAATGGGCCACCACCCTCAGTTTGTGTAAATAAAATTTATCGGAACACTGCCAGGCACATTCCTTCATCTATTGTCTATGTCTGATTCCATGCTTGGTTTCATGGGTTCATTCTACACCACCAGAAAGAATTGAGTAGTTGTGGCAAAAACAATGTGGCCTGCAAGCCTGCACTATTTTTTACCAGTCTCTTTAAGAATAAGGTAGCTGACCTCTGTGTAAAAATCACACAGGATGCTCTATGAAGCATGAACGACAGGGAGGGAGTGGAGGTTCAGGCAGGAGATGATGAAGCTGAGACTGGGGCAAATGGGAGTGATGAAATGTGCCTAGATTCTGGAAAACGTGTCACACGACTTATGGAAGAAGAATTACAGAGGAAGGAGAAAAAAAGCAATATTCTGCAGTCATGGTTAGTTGATACTCTTTTATAATTTGCTGAGTCCATATTTGAAAGGTTTTATCTTTACATGGCAAAAGCAGTACAATTTAGTGGAAATTTTTATTACTATTATTTTCAAAGCCAAACTTCTCTGATTATAGTCATTGACTCAGCTGCTTCACAAAATGAAACCACATGCCAGCAGGTAAAACACTCATCTTTCCTTTTTAGTGTTACTGTGTCAGTAAGTGTTTGTTCTCTAGAATCTTTTCCCAAGACTGTTTCCAATATTCAGTGAAACAAAAAGCTATGAATAGAAGGAGTACTGTCTAAATTTCATTTTGCAAACAAGACTTTTCTCTCATCAATGTTCATGTGGAAGAAAAAAAACTTCCAGGGATCCAGCCCATCTGGGGATCCTTCACAGGGAGTACAACAATGAGGAAGGCTCAAGGCAGGAGCCTCCTCAGGGAGGAGAGACTGAATTCAGGTCCCAGATGGTAGTTGTCCTCTTTTACCACAAGACCACAACTCTTGATGAATGGAGGGGTAGAGGCCATTGAGCAGGGATCACCACAGGAATCAAAGGACTTGGCTAAACCACAGAAAGAATGTATGCAGGGGACAGGCATTCCAGTTGGCCATCCCTGAAAAGTTGGGAGGAGGGAGGCCACTGGATGGCTCCCAAAGAATTAAAGAAGGTTTGAAAAGAAGAAAAAAAAAAAAAGAGGGAAAAGGGGATGCCGATGTTAGAGATTTGCAGCTCTACATGTATGTGACCTTAGAAGGGATAAGGAATTTTCTCTGACATACCCTGAGGAACGGAAAACAGGACTTTAGGTTTTTATAAACTTCTACTCTGTAAAATGTGGACAAGGTCAACATGTTCCAACATTGTTTGGGTGAACTTTTCCCCATCTGGTTCAGGTTAGGGAGGTTATTGGCCAGGAAGTTTCAACCAAGGTGGAAACTCAAAGCCAATTTTATGGGTGTGAACTGCAATTGACAAAGAGCTATTTCAAACAGTCTGGTAGGAATGGGGGAATACCTCCTAAAGGCCTGACACAAAGGACCAGACATAAATATGTCTCCATATTCCATGTGGGAATCAGAGGGCTCAAACAGAGCCACCAAGAAGAAAAATAAATAGCCTCCATAAATGGGCATTTGTTTGTTAGGGGGAATTAGATATGTATATATATACATATAGTCTTAATTTTGCTTCTGACTACATCTTATTATCCTCATTGAAGTGAATGGTAGCCTGGAATATCTAAATCTAAATAAAGGAGACTTTATTCAGGGTCTTCAATTTGCAACGGGTCCAAATGAGAGCATTCTAATGAATGCAGATGATTTTAAAAGTTGGTTACGTATCCTATTGCCCCCAGTCTTGCTGATTTGCTTGATTATCTAAACAAATGAAATAAAGCATTTTTTTTTAATTTTTTTTTCAACGTTTATTTATTTTTGGGACAGAGAGAGACAGAGCATGAACGGGGGAGGAGCAGAGAGAGAGGGAGACACAGAATCGGAAACAGGCTCCAGGCTCTGAGCCATCAGCCCAGAGCCTGATGAGGGGCTCGAACTCACGGACCGCGAGATCGTGACCTGGCTGAAGTCGGACGCTTAACCGACTGCGCCACCCAGGCACCCCAAAATAAAGCATTTTTTTAAATGAAAGTAATCATTTCACTACTAATCAAGTTATTGGATAGTGCATCCATGGAAAACTTTATTAAAATTTTTTTTGTACTTTACTGATATCTGATTTTAAAAATAAATAATTAAACATATCACAGAGGCTTTGTTGACAAAGTGATAAAGACTAAGGGAAACACAAAGTGCAATGATGTTATGACTCTAATCGCAATCACTGGTAACGCACAGCACAGGGTTGTGGTAAATCATAAGCCACATCACAATAAAATGACCAAATCCTCATCAGGCGTGGAGGTCCCCCAAGGAACCCGCTCCACGTATTTTCATTTCTCTAGGGTGAACTTTTTCATTTCCTTTCATTTCAAACTCCATAACTAGACAGAGCAGGTTAGAAAGAATCTAAGAAGGATTCCTGTGTTTCTTTGGCAATCTTTCCCCCTCCAATTCTGCTGCTCTTAGGAGCTACCTGGTCGGCAAGCAAAAGGGAGTTTCATAAGTGGCTAGCTTGTCATCTTGGCCTTTGATAGTCTGTTTAAAGCCAACAGTCAACTTAAAATTCACTAAGAACATCGGATCACAGATTACTCAATTCTTTTTGACACTTAAAAAGTCTATGGCTTCCCACCCAAGAAGGTTGGCTGCACTTCCATTCATTGAATATTATTAGACTGTTTCTCAAACGTTCATTGAAATCTCAAAATCAGATTTCACTCTTCAAGGTAATTTCATACTTTAGAGTCAATTAAAAATGACTAAGTCAAGTTTCTTTAGGAAAAATGTTCAATAGCATAGGCATAAGACTGAGCATTGAACTTTATAGGTGGTTATCTCATTACTGAACAAATCTTGCCTTTGAGTGCACAAAAGTCATTTTCTTTTTTTAATGTTAGGCTCCATGGAGACACAATTAGTCTTTCTTTATGGAACCTTCAGTCTGTGGGTGCTATGAGAGCAAAGTTTTTGGAGAGAGGGATAAAATCACCTTCGTTTATACAGATGTAACATGCTTAAAGGATGGATTTTCATCACACTGCTATGAAATCAAGATGAAATGCACATCAATGAATGACTGCACCTTTAAAGTGATACACCAAGGACACACAATTTTGTGTAAATAAATCCTAGTGATACAAAAGTATAACAGAATATGCCAGTGACAAGAAACACAGCAAAATACCAGAAAAAATGATATGCTCCATCTTTATTTCTGAGATTATCTTTAAATCTTGTCATTAATCATTGGAAAACTATATACTAAATTGAAGTTCGGTGATAACAGAAAATGATGTCTTTGAGATCGTGGCAGGGATATAATTTCTCCGCTATTGCACTGGGAATTTTACTGAGAAAATCCTCTTGAAAACAAAAAAAGTACAAGATGAAGAATTCACTGTTATTTTCTTCCTGAGATAGTATCTCACTAGAAAGTATAAGACATAAGTGACTGAATAGCGTAGCCATATGATTTAATGACAAGCCTTGTCAACAGAAAGGATCAACAAATACCTATTCCCAGAGTGACAGTAAATTCAGAGGAATAAAATTATATACTTTAATTTTGTTTAAATGATGAATCAGAGAGAACATTTAGGAACACCTTTCCCCTAAAAGCTATATATCTTGAAGGAAAAAGTGTGTATATGTGTCACAAATCAAAATCTACTATAGGTTTTCAGCTGCTGTTTCAGCTTGGAAAAATCCAGGTGGGGAATCTACAAAATCCAGGTGGCAATATGGCCATTGCCAATGGTAAAAGCTTGTTAAAATACATTATCATTTACTTATAGTGGAAAAACGTCTACTAAACAACTATCTCTATATACCATGGAAGATCTTTTAATATTTCATAATGTCTTGTGCCCCCAAATCACATGCTCCGCCCATAGGATTTAAACATGAATATGAACCATTCAAACAATTTTCCTATCTTTTTAACTGAGAGTAATCTGAGTTGCCAGGCAAGAGGGAAAAATCTTTATCATCAACATGTAAGACTGGATTAACAGGATTTTTATAGCTGAATATGCATGTTCCTTACCAAGTCTCTCTTTCTCAATCTCCTACCCATGTAATGAATTCCATGGATGTATCACCACTTTCTCCATGAACACTAGAAAAGGGTAGAATCTGCTTAGGAAAAAAAAAAAACCTGGAAGATATGACCTTCATATAAAAAAGCTTTGGTCAACTGCCAGCAGGTAATGACATACAGAAGTGGATGAGGAAGTAAACTGGTTACCTATTGCTGAGTAACAACTGACACCAAAACAGAGTGGCTTAAAACAGCAACATTTATTATATCATCTTTTTTTTTTTAAGTTTATTTATTTATTTTTGAGAGAGAGAGAGTGTGTGTGGATGTGCGTGGTGAGGCTGGGGAGAGGGGCAGAAAGAGAATCCCAAGCAGGCTCTGTGCTGTCAATGCAGAGCCTGATGCAGGGCTCAAAGCCATGAATCCTGAGACCATGACCTGAGCTGAAATCAAGAGTCGAACACTTAACTGAGTGAGCCACACAGGCACGTCTATATCATCTTTTCTGTAGGTCAGAAATCTCAGTGTGTCTCAGCTGTGTCCCCTAACTCTGGTTCTCTCAAAGGCTGCAATCACCTGAAGGCTCAGCTGGGAAGGATGGACTTCCAAGCTCACTCATATGGTTTTGGCAGAATTCAGTGCCCTGTAGTTCGTTTGACTAATGCCTCAGTCTCTCACAAGCTTTTGGAAGGAGGCCTCCCTCTGGTCCTTGACATTGGTCCTCCATAGAACATTTCACAATATAGGTAAGTGGCTTCTTTCTGAGGAAGTGAGAGGGCTTCAGAGGGGAGGGCCAACAAGACAGGGAGAGTACTAGCAAGATGGAAGTCACAGGCTTTGTAACTTCATCAGAAATTGCATTTTGTGACTTTTGTTGTATTCTTTTCATTAGAAGCCAGTTACAAGGCCGGATCATACTTAAAGTGAAGAGTTTATACAAGGGTGTGAACATGGGGCACAGAATTCATTGGGAGCTGTGTCAGAAACTGTCTATCAAGGCAAAGATGGAAACCAAAGCACAAGGAATAGGTTCTGAGTGCTCAGGGGAAAAGGCTGGCTTCTTACAAATCATGATATCATCTCATCATTAATAAAATGGTGGTGATATCAGTTCTCTCTGCCATGAAGGAATGCCATTAGGTAAGAGATATATGATTTTAAAAAAGTAAAGCATCCTTATATCAAGCACAGAATCACCACTATTGCTGCCATTGAGCTAAATGTTGTCAAATATAAATGCATGTTGTAAGTTTGTGCCCTATGAAAAGATACAATAAAGTCTTAATACCAGCATCTATGTGACGTTATTTTGGAAATAAGGTCTTTGTAGATATAATCAAGCTGAGACGGGGTGGGAGGCATTACTCCAATATGACTAATGTTCTTGTAAAAAGAGGAATGAAGCCACAGAGACTCAGAGGAAAAGGCCATGTGATGAAGGAGACAGAGACTGGAGAGATGTGTCTACAATGAAGATTGCCAGCACCAGCGAAATTATGAGAAAACATGGCACAGACACTCTTCTAGAGCCTTCAGAGGCAACATGGCCCTCCCAACACCTTCATTTCAGACTTCCAGACTCCAGATTGTGAGAGAATACATTTTCCTTGTTGTAAGTAGTCCAGTTTGCACTACTAAACTATGGCAGTCCAAGGAAATGAGTATAATGTATACGTCACGAAGAGAAATACTAATCTTCTTGGCTGCTCTTTTGCATTTCCCATAAATATCTTTATTCCAGTTTCAAGGAGAGTGATCAGTAATGGGTAATAATATTGAAGTTATTAAAATGAGGAGACTGTAGGCACCAACAATGCTTAGACTAAGGGCTAATACATATCACTTTTTCCTTTAAATGGAAAACTAAGTTGGGGCACCTGGTGGGCGTAGTAGGTTAAGCATACCACTCGTGATCTCGGCTCAGGTCATGATCTCGTGGTTCGTGAGATCAAGCCCAGCATCAGGCTCTGCACTGACAGCAGGGAGGCTGCTTGGGATTCTGTTTTTCCCTCTCTCTCTGCCCCTTCCCTTCTCGTGCTCTCTCTCTCGCCCGCACGTGCACACGCACGTAAAATAAATAAACATAAAAAAAGAAAAACAAAGCTTAAATACTAAAAATCAAGTAAAATATAGAGGTATTTGTCATATCACCCATGTTTAAGTCTGAGGCTAGTTTTGGTAATAATGCCTCAATAATTACTTAGTTGCCTAATAGACAGTGGTGAGTGGACTATAACATTGTACATAAAGTCATTGTAAATATGAAAAAATATATATGTAAAGTGCTCAGAAATAATTAGCAAAATGTTAAAAATGGTTATACTTGAAAGACAGGCCTATAGTGATATTATAGCGTACTCTTTGGACTTTTTTTTGAGTATTTATTAATAATATCAGGGAAAATATAAAATAATTGTTATTTATGTATTTACCATTTAAATGCAGCTAATTTAAAATCACTTGTCTCCTGTATATGTTATAAAAACAAGACATTGAATAATGAATAAGACTTAGAGAGAGATCTTAAATATTAAAAAATTTAAAACTTTCTTTGAATCTGTGAAAATGAATTCATATCCTTGTATTTTTATTTTTTCACACTCTCCTTGGGTGGTTTTGCCCAGGCAGTCAAAAAAATAAAAATAAAAATAAAAATGAAAAAGTAGCAAATGATCACCTTGCTATTTAAATGTTATGATTAAAATTATTGTACCCAAGGGCACACATCCTTGTATGTATACTATTAAGTTACTTAAAGCTGATTAACTCTGGAAACAATGAGACTGAAAGATGAAGGGATGATTTAACAGCCAAAGTAGCAATAAATAAAAAAAAAAAAGCATTTAATAATATTTTTGCTCTTAGAAAAGTAAACAGGTGTGTTTTCTTGCAACAGAGTTGCCATAGTAAATACATGGGCAGAATTTCATCAGAATACTTCCAGCTGTGTTAAGACCATCTGTTCATCCTTTTTAATTTTAATTAGTGCTAGAGACTCCCTTTATTTCATTAATCTCATCTGCAAATTATTGTTTGCATTTTGCCTCCTTTATGGATAAAGAAGCAGATCTAAACAAAGTAGAAATTCTAACAATTCATTTCTTTTCTACTTTTACTTTAATCAGCTATTCTAGAAGTCAATGAAGTTGTTGCTCTTAATAATAATAGCAATTTTCCATAAACTGCATGAAAGCAGCATCATGTTATAAAAGCAATTCCAGGAATTATTCGGCATATGTTTAACAGATGATGAGATTTTTAACCACAGATATTCTATGACTTTTTCCCCCCTTCTTTCTAAAGACTCAGTGGTAAGGGTCACCCACTGTGAAGTAATTTCCACAATATCCTAATTATATTTAAGGGCTTTCAGGCATACTTTATTTCCATAATTACATATTTATTTATCTTGTAACCTATTTATACTCAAATGAGAAATAAAAGTGAAAAATTGGAATCTGTTTCAATAAAACAAGTAAATATACTTTCAGTGTGTAGGTAAACTTGACCTTTTATTTATATGTTAACTATTGTACTCAGATTCAACTAGAAAAAAGACATGTTTGTACATTCACCTTTCACCTAAATATATATTTATCGAGAACAGGGCTTCTCTTGGGGCACCTGGGTGGCTCAGTTGGTTGAGCAACCAACTTCGGCTCAGGTCATGATCTACTGGTTAGTGGGTTCAGGCCCTGCATCTGGCTCTGTGCTGACAGCCCAGAGCCTGGAGCCTGTTTTGGATTCTGTATCTCCCTGTGTCTCTCTGCCCTTCCCTAGCTCCTGCTCTGTCTTTCTGCCTTAAAAGAAAAAAAAAAAAAAAAAAAAAAAAGCAACAGTGCTTCTGAAACTTCAATGTGAATAGGGACCACCTAGGTGTCTACAGAATGTGGGTTCAAAATCAATAGGACTGAGTGGATCTTTAGTATCTGCATTTCTTAAATGTTTGTTTATTTATTTTTGAGAGAGTGAGAGCAGGGGAAGGGGAAGAGAGAGACCAGAGAGAGAATCCCAAGCAGGCTCCACGCTGTCAGCATGGAGACCAACTTGGGGCTCGATCCCAGGATCAAGTGAGATCATGCCCTGAGCCAAAACCAAGAGTCAGAGGCTTAACCAACTGAGCCACCTAGGTGCTCCTAGAATCCAAATTTCGAATGCACTCTCAGGTGATGGTCAGGCCGCTGGTCTGAGAAGAGAAGTTGCAGACAGAGTAATTATGGTTGATATTAAAAAAAAAAAAAAAAAAGGAAACACCTGTAGTCCCATGAAGTTTACACTAAGTAGTATTAAATTCAACAGCTCATTTTATCTAAAAATTGGCACTTAAAATCACTCAATATAAAAGTGGCAGTTATTTTTAAATCAATTCCAGAAGGCCTCTCATGTCCTAGCAGTCATGTAAAATCATAAAATATGCACTGGACAGGAAAAAAAAGTGAGTATCAATTCTTCATAAAACGTGCAACAAAGTTTTTTTAACTTGCATACTAAAATTCTACGTTAAAGAAAGGAACAAAGACACACGGACATAATTTCTCTCCCACTTAAATGTATTTGTGTCCCTTCATCTCTCCTCTTTTTTTACTAAAATTGTTATTTATGTTTCCTGTCTTCATTCTTGATTAGTCTTGCCAGTGATTTGTCTATTTTATTGGCATTTTAAAAGAACGAGATCTTGGCTTTATTATCATCTCCTTTGGCTGTTTTCTGTTCATTTCCTTCTGCTTTATCTTTTATTTCATTTCTTCTACTTTATGTTTAGTTGAATTTGTTTTGCCCTAGATTCTAAAGTGGACTACTGAGCTCACTTACTTTTAAGTCCTTAATATTTTCTACTACTTTCATGAATTGCTGTTTTTAAAAACTTAATACTTAATTGTGTATTTTGGATGAACAATAGTGTTTTATAGCTACACTTTTTAAATTTGACAATTTCTGTTCTAAAATGCTCTTTAATGAAAAAGTCATCTAAATAAGTACCTTAAATCACTAATCATTTGTTCTGCCTAGATATGTACATACATACATATTTATTGGCTAGTCTTTTAAAATGAATATGCACTTTTATTGCACTATGATCAAAGAAGGCATTCTGTATGCTTCTACTTACAGGAAATTAAAAAATGATATCTGCATTTGTGGCTTATTATGTATGTAATTTTTATAAATATCTGAAATACATATTATGGACAGATAATTATCCTAATCCTTTAGGAAGCTTAAATGGAATTTATACTTTTTCTTAGACATAAATTGAGAAGACATAATTGAAATAGAAAGACCAACCAGGACAAAATACATTAGGAACACTGGACAGAAAATTACCCTTAAGGCAGGATCCCAAATAAATAATCTTTATAGGTGATTTTTATCAACCTTCAACACGCACATTTTCCTATGTTATTCAAGGTGCTCACATAAGAAAAACACAGGTAACTTGATAGGCAAAACCACTATTAGATCAAATTACAATCCCTTAAGAAAGTAGGTACTCGGGGTGCCTGGGTGGGTCAGTCTGTTAAGCGTCCGACTTTGGCTCAGGTCACGATCTCACAGTTCCTGGCCTCGAGCTCTGTGTGGGGCTCTGTGCTGACAGCTCAGAGCCTGGAGCCTGTTTCAGATTCTGTGTCTCCCTCTGTCTCTGCCCCTCCCTTGTTCACGCCCTGTCTCTGTCTCAAAAATAAATAAACATTAAAAAAAATTTAAAAAAAGGAAACTAGGTACTTAGAGCCAAAATAAAATACTGCTACACAAAGTTATATTAAAGAAGTAATAGGTACAACTATGTGTGGTTACCCCAGCAATACAAATATCATTCTATTTTAACAACTCTAAGCAAACATCACATTAGCACTTTTAAGTAGAAATAACATGTGAGCATTTCAATAGATTGGTAAAAAAAAAATGCATTTTTAAGCTAAGTTTTTATTTTAAGTCCAGTTAGTTAGCATACAGTGCTGTATTAGTTGCATGTGTACAATATAGCGATTGAACAATTCCATACGGTTCCCTGTCCTCGTCAAGACAAATGCACTCCTTAATCTCCATCACCTAATTGACCCATCCCCCCAGTTTCTGGTAACCATCAGTTTGTTCTCTATAGTTAAGAGTCTGTTTCTTGGTTTGTCTGTCTGTCTGTCTTTCTGTCTCTCTCTCTCTCTCTGTAAAAAGGCATTTAACAAAATCCAGTAACTATTGACAAAAATGCTTATTAATCTAGGAATATCAAGAAATTTGTTCAACTAATGATAAGGAATAGTTATCAGAACCCGAAAAAGAGATAACATAACAGTGCAGAAACAAAAACCAAACCAAAACAAAACAAAAAAACCCACAACAACACAGCATTCTATTAACATTAAAAGAAAAAAAAAAAAAGACTGGAAGATAATACTACCATCAGTGTTACTCACCATTATTCTAGAGGGTTCAGTCAATAAAATTTAAAAACAATAAGAAATAAGAGATTCATATGTTAGAAAAGAAGATGAAATTTATCATTAACCTTAAAGTATATAACTCTCTTATTTGACTCTCCAAAAGAATAAACTAAAAGACTGTTAGAACTCTTTCTAGAAAGTAGTGGGATATACCATGGAAGTCTCTAAAGTCATTACCCTTTCAAAGCTTGACATTAAATAGTTACAAAATGCTTCAGGGGGTGCCTTGGTGGCTCAGCTGGTTAAGCGCCAGACTGTGGCTAAGGTCATGATCTCACGGTTCATGGGTTCGAGCCGCAAGTCAGGCTCTGTGCTGATTGCTCTGTGCTGATAGCTCAGAGCCTGGAGCCTGCTTTGGTTTCTGTGTTTCCCTCTCACCCCTCCCCTGCTCATGCTCTGTCTCTCTCTTAAAAATAAATAAACATTTCAAAAAAAATTTTTAATGCTCTAGTAAAGTATCTCGGGAAACACAAAAAAGGAAATCAAACAGAAATAAAGTTAGCAACTAGTATGAAAATATGAATAAAATTAATTTAAGGTCATACCTAACAATACAAGAAACACCAAGATATATGCTGTGTTCCTGGTTGAGAAAACACGTAATTATTAAATTCATTTTTCCTCATATTAATCTGTAAATCCACTGTAATCCCACTAAAATCCCTCAAGATTTTCCATACCTGATACCTGACCAACTCCCTCCAAAATCTTACAGGGAGAAATCTGCACATGTGACAAGATAATCTTGACAAAAAGCATTACCTTTCGCTTTAAACCATACTATGACATGGCAATTATACAAATATAAAGTATTGGCCCCCAAATACACATAGATTAATAATGAAGTTAGAAAATAAGTTATATAAATTATGGGAATTTATGTATAAGAAACTGTTGCCATATGCCAGCAGTGGGAGGATGAGAGAATGAACTTTTAATTAAATAATTTGAGTCAAGTTGTTTCCTGTGCCCATCCCTCTGAAAAGCAGTGCCTGGAACACAGGCTGGCATCAGGGAATTTACTTGGGAAGTAACGCCAGGAAACCAATGTGAGGAAAAAAGCATCCATCACTAGAGAGGGAAAATCAGTATGAGGTGTATTCTTCAGTCAGACAATACAGTGGGCAACTCAGGACCATTTGCACCATGACCCTCCAAAGAAGGAACCATACATAATGTTCTTAAGAATTGTCTGATGGAGTAATAGAAGAGAGGGACATTCCTTCATCAATTCTTGTGCAAGCAGAGATTCCCTGCCAGTGCCCTATGGTGGTGTCAGAGATACCCTGGGACAGAAAATTAGACAGAAGCAGTACAGTCAAGGTAAGCTGTATCTTACTTTGCTTTCATCTGGTTGCTGGAACATCTCCTGGGTTGGGAGGAGATAAAGCAGAGCCCAAGAATGTCCAACAGCAGAAAACAAAAGATTCATAGGTAAAACAAAAACAAAAACAAAAACAAAAACAACAACAACAAAAGCAATTAGATGGGAAGATATATTTATGATTGACTTCACTCCTACTGTCTACCATTCTGGATCTCTGCAAACACAGTTAGGGAAACCAACAATTTATTCCTGAAGAAGTCACGAAAAACTCAAGGTTAGCTCTGTGGAATGTAAGACCTTGAAAACGTTTAGTTAGGGTTTTGATGGTATCTCTCCTTGCAGATGTATCATTTTGTCACCTGCATTTATAAGACTTTATGTCATTCTCTAGCATATTACTTTTAATTTCGCAGTCATCTTGATGTAGCTGAATTTCATTCATGGACAATGTTGATTTAAGCAAATGATTGTTTCCAGGTCATTGCAGTAATTTAAAGTAAAAACAGAAACAATAAAAAGATGAACAAGTTAAGAATAGAAATGTCTCTAGTTTTCTAATGAGTAATTTATCTTTAATCTTAAAGTGTATGTTTATATTATTTATCCTAAAGTGTATTTAATTATGACTTATAACTTTCTGACACTCAAGAGTATTTGAATTATCCACAATATGTGACATTCAACAGTATTTGGATTATCTGCAATATCTGTCATCTTACTCATACTTTGGGGAAAACAATTACTTTAAATTTCCAATATGCACACTATTGGCAATAAAAAAATATAGTGATTTAACCCCTTGACAAAGTTCAACACTATAAGAAAATTCAGTTTCCTCATGTTGATCAAGTATTTCCTTGGGAAACTTTAAATATGGAATTAATTTACATAGGGCAAAAAATCTAAGGAATAATCAATATTTAAGAAAAAAGTGTCAATTTCGAACACAAACTTAACAGAGCCAATGGACAGATAAGGATCCTAATAGACAGGTGAGCTCTCTCCCTCATAACTCCCATTGGTATTTTTCCCCTTACATATCAGTATTGGTTTCTGTATAAATCACAAAAGTCACATTTACCCAATTTGCTAGAAAAAGAAAAAGGTGTGATATCTTTGAAAGCTTGATTACTTACATATTTGGCAGGATAAATTTTCAAAAAATGTATGCAGTCAATTCTACAAGTCTGTGTGTTCTGTACTATGATACTCTTGCATTATTTAATGTTCTCCAGAGATGTTTTATTTTAAATTAAAGATATATGTACCATTTTTGTAGTAACCCGGTGTTGATTTCACTAAAAATATTGGAAATGCATTTACTTTTGTTCAAGAGTATTAAAATAACTTTCTTCTTTAAATACATTAATTTTAATTGCTTCAAAATGGTTCATGGAATTCAAAATACGAATTCAGGAAAAGAAGCCCCTTCATAAAAAATATCCCCTTTCTTTATTTTCCTAGAATAGTCTGTCATTGAGTGTAGTTTTTTCACTCAAGAGGAAATTGAAAACATTTATATATAATGGTAATTTATAAGCAAGAGGAAACAAGCTACGTAAACCTTGAGTAACTGATGGATCCTGATCTTATTTTATAGAACCTTTCTAAGTGTGTTTTCAATTATGCTCGTTCACAGTCCTCAACTGTTCATTTTAATATTTGCTGTTAATAATTTGAAAGTATGGTAACACCTTATGATGGGAATCTTGTTTTCAACCAGGCAGGTGAGTTATATCTCTTCTCTGTTCAATAAAGAAAAATGACTCAGATCCAAAGTAGGCCTGACACTAGAAGGTACTTTGGTGACACTATTTACTTTTAACACTTCACCGTTGAATGAACCCAAAATCACAGTTCGGAAATACACTGTGTAGTTGCTCCAATAAAGAACAAACACCTAAGAACATAAATTTGTTTCTGAATTTCCTGTTTTCCTTTTAGGACAAATCATGCTCAGCTGCGCAAACAAAGTAATTGACGGCAGAATTTCAGTTAAAAGAAGGAATGTTTTCAGAATTATGAAAACCTCTTGAGAGGGAAATGTCTGAGAGCCACAGAAGAAGTATATATTCAACAGTCATGGAGCAAAAGGAACTCCAATATAAAAATGTCATTTTCTAAGAATAATGGCGTCTAAGTCTACTTTAAAATCAAGAAAATAAGAAAGGTTATTACCAAGAGGGTGTCAACCAAATGTTCTCAATCTCTATAAGGGAAGAACGTCCGTCTGTAAGTTAGATACGAGGCAGAGCAGTGACACAGTGAAAGTTGGTAAGTCTTGGAACGGCTAAGAAGTAAGGATGTGAACGGCATTTTCAAGATTAATTAAACTTCACCTATTGAAGAATCTTTAGCTTGGAAGAACAGTAGGCTAGATTGATTACGTATACGCCTTATAGCCTTATTGCTTTCTTCTTTTATAGAATGCTTACTTGAATAACATAGTAATATGCTAAATTTGGCAAAGGACATTATTCCCTTGATTGTAAAATAACTTTCCCACTCAGCCTGTGTATCTGACTTCAGTCTACTCTGTCAATAGATGGGCAGGATGCCCCTCAGTAGAATATATAGAATGATTTCCTCTGGAGTCAGAAAACTGTAAACTCAGCCTCACCTTTTCCCTGACACGTATGGCCAGGGTAGAACACTTAACCCTGAAGACGCATTCTGAGGATCAGCGGCACAAATGTAGTAATGATTCAAGCATAGTGCTGGCAAGGGGGAGGGGTTTCTATCACTGGTTTATAATTCGGCTTTCCGCAAAGACTGGATTTCAGGAAAGCGAGAGTATCTTCCACTAAAGTGTCGAGCCTAGTGGACAGGCACGCCATAAGTATGTATTGAACTCATATTACAGATTTGGCATCTTTATAAAGACATAAAAATGCATGTCATCAGATGTCTGCCAAAAATACTTATGAAAAGTAGATTTTGAGAAAAGAAATTCATATGCACGCAGTGAAGTAGGTACTTATAAAAAGGAATAATTTAATGGCACTTCAAAAAAAGTCTTCGGTAAATGAATACCAGAGGAAAGCAGCAAAAATCCCCAGTGATGGTAGAGTCCAAAGCCATTGCTGCTAGAATTCCCTAAAGGGTAACACAAGGAAATTGAATAAATTGAGTGCAGTGTCATTTGAGACATTTGGAGTATTTGTTGTCTTTCCTGAAGGGTGAAGTAAAGTAAATGTGATTCTCATCCAGCAGATAACTGTCAGAAACAGGCTCTAAAACAGACCATGGAGGAAAGGCAAAGGAAGGGGAGGGGAGGGAAGGGGAGGAGAGGAGAGAGGAGGGGAGGCAAGGGGAGGGGAGGGGAGGGAAGGGAAGGGAAGGGAAGGGAAGGGAAGGGAAGGAAAAAAGAAAACAAAGGAAATGGAAAAGAGATACACTTAATATTAAAATTTTTAAAGAAAAGTAAAACAAAAAATATGGCATTCTTATGCATAGTTAGTACTTTGTGTTTAAAATAGGATATTTTATGTATACATAGACAAGCACCTATTAGGATGTCATCTAAGTAAGGAAAAACTTGTAAATAAAGACTTCTTCATAAAATAAATTTAAGGTAGTTTCCCTCACACATTCAAAATAATTATAATGCTTTCTGCTAAATGAGTGATAAAAGTGTTGCTTGATATTTGTTCTCCAACATTCTTTATTAGTAATATTTCTGCCTAATATTAAGCTATGCTAGCTAATGTCAAAATTAACAGGAAGTGGACATTAGCCATATCACATATTGCTTCCAAAAAAAACTTTCTTCATCCTTTGTATGCCATATATTATTTCCTTTTCTATAGACTTCTAATTGTCTTATTAAATGTATGCCAAAGGCTGCCAAAGAGACCGCCAAAACGTGCCGGAGGAACCCACCTAGATACGAAACTCTCTACACTCAATCATCTTGAGCTTTTAAAAATGCACCACTTAATAAAATATAACCCATAAATGTGCTATTTTTACATATTAAAGAACAGAAGGAAAACAAGCTATAGAAGGGAGGTATCTACCTTCTATAGGAAGGAAGAGGTAAGCTTCCCTGCCTTCACTAGTGTAGGTATTTCAACATCACGCAAACCCTTACTATGCACAGCAATCCTCAACTGGCTTAGGAACAGGTGGATTTGCAATCCAGAGCCTGTCTTGGCGGTGGGCAGGTTGGTCTAGGTTGTTGCTCAGGAGGCAGAGGCATTATTTTAGATGTGTCATCCCTAGAGATGTTTAGGTACCAGCCAATTTTTCCTGAGACACTAGCCACATTGACGGGATCTGCTGCTGCTAAATCTGTAACACTCAACACATATTTGAACAGAAATATTATTAGCTAATTCCAACTATCGAAATAATAGATCATTTTTTTTAAAAAATTAAAATACAGGCAAGCATAAAGAAGGAAATTAAAATTATTTGTAAGCCCATCAGCAGGGGACTAATGTTAAGAGGACATAAGGAACAACAGCAGGAAAAAAGTTATTTTTATAGCTCCTGGCCACATCTTCATCGCTCTCTCTACCTACTTACCTACTTCACTAGAGAAGGCAATACACCACACACAGTGAGTGCAGTTCTGTCTTGCTTTTGTGTACTCTCAAATGACATTCTCAAGAAACATCATTTACATCATATCCTGCCAAGTTTTGGTCTATCTAGTCTGTTACCATATTTGTCTTTCCCATTGGACTGTATAAGCTTCTCAAGATGAAAAGCTGCCTATTTTTCCCCTTAAGTATATGAAGCCAATTAGTGACTGGCAAATACTGTGTTCTTGTTTGTTTCACTCCTGAATGGATGGACAATGAGCACCACCTCCTGTGTTCTCTCAATGTGGTGGTCAAGTCGTTTCCCCGTAAGCCTATTTATTCCTGACGTGATACTTGCAGACGGCTGTAAAATTCCAAAAGTTTAATTAAAGCTATGGCCTTATCTCAACAAATTGGCTTTCCATGGCAGTTCTTAACTGAGCCAAGGGAGAATTTGTCATTACTTCTACCTAATTCTATTTTGTAACCAATTCAAAAATAAATATTTTATTAAAGTAATTAGCAAATAATTATTAGTCATCAAATATGTTGATGAAGATTTACATGAAAATTGTAAAGACACTTGGTACAACTATAGTACAAGTCTTTTCATCTAATATAATTGTATACAAACTGGTTAATTAAGTGAAAAATTTGGCTAACTGGCACATTTATATATATATACATATATATGTATGTGCATATACATAATATGAATATATATATGTAGATATATATATATATTCATTGCCTAATATTTTTATGTAGGAAGAGGTCTTTTTAAAAAATCTAAAGTAGATGTCTAATAATTTAGACTGATTTGTCTTTATGATCCACATCAATTCTACATTGCCTATGATTTCTAATTTCAATTCTTTTTATTTTAATGTTTATTTATTTATTTTTGAGAGAGAGAGACAGACAGACAGACAGAGAGAGACAGAGACAGAGCACGAGCTCAGGAGGGGCAGAGAAAGAGAGGGAGACACAGAATCCAAACCAGGCTCCAGGCTCCAGGCTCCGAGCTGTCAGCACAGAGCCCGACACAGGGCTCAAACCCACCAACCGTGCAATCATGACCTGAGCTGAAGTCGGATGTTTCACTGACTGAACCACCTAGGAGCCCCTCCAATTTCAATTCTTTAAGATGAAACAGGAACTTAAAGACAAATGAGAAGAAAATCACATGCAAAATCCTTATAGATACCTTTTACCGCTTTCAAATTTTTATAGTTATCTAACAGCACCAAGGTCTACATTTTTTTGGAAGGGAATAGGGTTTTGTTTCGTTTTGTTTTGCAATTAGATTATATTGAGTCTTCCTAAAATATTCAGCTTATCTATCATGAAAACAACAGATATCTTCCCTTAGGTATTCATCAAGAAATTACAACTAGTATAAAATCCTTTGGGAATAAACACAACTTGTTCTTAGTAAGTATGTTCAGAACTGGTGAGACACAGGGACATTCAGAAGTGGAGCCCAGTACTGGCAAACGTTCATTGTGCCACAGCACAGGTGAGTGTGATTTGCAGAAGAAACTGGGAGAGTCAATTACATGTACCGCTGACCCATGAACAATTGGGAGATTGGGGCACTGACCCTCATGTAGTCAAAAACATGCATATAACTTTTGACTCCCCCAAACTTAAAAGCCTACTGTTGACCGGAAGCCTTACTGCTAACACAAATGGTCGATCAACACATGTTTTGTATGTTATATGTGTTACATACTGTATTCTTACAATAAAGTAAGCAACAGAAAAAAGTTATTAAGAAGATCATAAGGAAGAGAAAATACATTTACATTACTATGCTGTATTTATTGGAAAAAAAATCTGCATCCAAGTGTACCCACACAGTTCAAACCATATTGTTCAAGATGCAACTGTTATTGAATCATTATCGGAGACAATGCTGGAATTCTTGTCCTCAGTATGCATTACTGTCTGAACCACTGCTTAATTCTATCTAGCCTGTCTACAGCAGAAAGCTCACTGCTTCCCTCTCCTTTCATGCTAGGCTCCCTTGAGCCCAGCCTAGTGCTTTTCAAGTTTTCTCTGCTGTAAGTGCAATGTTTTCCCCAATTTGTCACAAATCAATATTATACTTGTAAAATGCAAAAAAAATACAATGGGGAAAAAGATATAAAATACACAGGCATTTTAATTATTAATTCAGCAGACATAAAATTACTCTGTTAAACTACCAAAAAAGTTTCTAAACATTTCTTCCCAAATGTCTGTTCTTACCTCTTCATGAACCAGGAACAGTTTGGGGAATAGCATTGGTTTGCAGATGACACTGGGGTAGCACTTACCTTTTTTTTTATTTTTAATTTTTTTTAATGTTTATTGTTTTACTTTTGAGACTGAGAGCACAAGTGTTCAGGGGAGGGGGCGGGGGGGAGGTAGGGAGAGAGAGACAGAGACAGAGACAGAAACACAGAATCTAAAGCAGGCTCCAGGCTCTGAACTGTCAGCACAGAGCCCGATGTGGGGCTTGAACTGAGCCAAAGGCTCGAACTGAGATCATGACCTGAGCCAGAGTCGGATGCTTACATGACTGAGCCACTCAGGAGCTGCGAGTAGCATTTATCTAAACAAGCCTAGATTAATTACATTAATTAATTAAGTGTGTAATGCCCATTTGTATGGGCATCATGATCTAGAATACAATTGAAAAGTGGATATAGATAAATAAGCAAATGCCTTCAAGGGAAACCTGAGAATTTTCTGCTGATGGATAACTCTCTTTCATCCAGCATAGAATTCCTTCACAAGAGGGATTATGGGAACAAGTGGTTCTATATTACACTGCAATCATTTTTTTTCCAAAATAACCTAATGACAACTAATGCTGTTAAAAACTTAAAACCTAAAAACAACTAATGCTGTTAAATAACCTAATGACAATTAATGCTGTTAAAAAAAACCAAATATATTAAAACAAAAGGATTTTTTAAAGAAAGGTAAAAGACAAAGCCTATTGAGAGACCATTAAAATTATTTTAGTTCTAATCATTTAACATACTATGTCAGCTAATGATCTTATGATCATGCCATTTCAGCTAATGATCAATATGATCTTCCTTAGCTAGCTTTTTTATTGTACTCTGGCTCAAAAAGAAGTCATACAGAAGAGGTCCTGTCCTTAATTTGGGGTTTATTTTCCATAACTGGTTCAAATGTACACATAAAGATATACTAGAATCTTAGAGAATCTAGACACTTCCATATGTGAATCCATTAAAAGGGAAAAAAGAAAATCTGATTTTAACTTACTCATATGGACACCAAGGGCAATTTGTAACATAGAAAAATAATAAATAGGGCCAACGATGGGCTCAAGCTCAAACCAGCAAGGGATAACCTCTTTCAGAAAACTATACTAAAAACAAAAATTCCCTAAGTAATTGGCTATTTACGTATTGTTTGGTTGACCATTCATAGATAGTTTAGTGTAATGTTTAAACTGTGCTCTGTCGTCATTACAAAGCCAGCTCTCATGTCAAGATAAGACCCAAATACTTTTGTTCTGAATTAAATAAAATCCTATAATCATGGTTATAACATCTGTCTGACATTAAGCAGTTGGCTGCTAAAAATGGAGATTTTCTTTTCATCTGTTCCATAAAATCACAGACCCAGGGATGAGTCTTCAAAATACTGCTTCCCTCCCCCAGCCGCTCAACTTCATCAAGCAGACATTTCTAAGTGTGCTGTGTAGCACCCCCCCCTTTCTTTTCGCGTTGCCATAAGTTTAGTTATCTTTACTACTCATTTGCCATTAAAACAGGACAAAAGATATTATTTTGATTAAATTCATTCATGTTTCCAGAATGCATTTCAACCATTATAGTATATATTGCTTATTATAATAACCTACATTCCTCTTTGGTTTTCTGTTCATTCATTAAAATGTTGTGTTTGCATGCAGAAGAGCCCCTGTTGCGAGCATATTTCATAAGATCTCTTTGTAAGTAAAATTCTCAAAGTTCTTAATCATTTCTTACCATTTGTGAACCTCTTAAAATAGTCCCTTTTGGGGGTATAATTTCTAACATTTGCATTTGTTTCTTTAATTAATCTAAGTCAAATTGTTTTATATTTGACCTCTGCATCAACTCTTAAAGGCTCAATAAAAAATGAATACCATTATTTTATAGCTTATAATTACTCAAATTTAGACAAAGGTATTAATGAAGATTTTGTTTCACAGTCTTGTCCTTCCATCCTCCCTTCCAAGCAAACGTCATGGTTAGTGATAGAAAAGCTATAAGTACCTGAAGTCTTTTTTCTTTTTGAATGCTTATTCATTTTTGAGAGAGAGAGAGAGAGAGAGAGAGAGAGAGAGAGAGAAACAGAGCGTGAGTGGGGGAAGGGCAAAGAGAGATGGAGACAGAATCTGAGGCAGGCTCCAAGCTCTGAGCTGTCAGAACAGAGCCTGATGAAGGGCTGGAACCCACAAACTGTGAGATCATGACCTGAGCCAAAGTAAGGTGCTTAACCAACTAAACCACCCAGGTGCACCTCGTGTGTGAAGTCTTGATGACACCTTCTAGTACCTGAAGTCTTGATGATACCTTAGGTATGATGGAACAATGGTTTAAACACCATTTGTACTTCATATCAAAGTTTTAAAATTATGCATGGAACTCTAGATTTCAAAGAGTATGATAAACTTGTAATACACATGAAAAGTGCCAAGATTATAAGAACATGGAAGGCCAACCCCATGAGCTGTGAGAATACATCACCACCAAGGAATGTATTAATTCTATACTTCAAAAAGAAAAATTCCCAGTCTTTTCCTCATTTGAAAAACACCATACAGGAGCAGCAAGAATCACTTAGGCTCTGTTTTAGGCAGCCAAGGAGGTTTCTGTATGTCTTGATGTCAGACTGATCATGGTTAGTGTTTTCCATAAGGCAGAGGAAGAGCCGGGTTGAGGGACACAGTGGGTTTATACCAGTGCCAAGGCTGTTCTTGTAGGACACCCTTACATTTCTGTTTTCACTTACTCTGCTTTGAAGTCCTGCTGCCTTCACTGGAAAAAATTTGCTCTAAGAAAGATTGGCATTTTCCATGGATGTAAGAGATACAGTAATAGTAAGCCATCATAAAGTAACGTACTGGCGCATGTACTGAGCTAAATCCTCAATATAAAACACAGAGACTGAAGCGGTTTCATTGTACACAGAGAGAAGCATGTCTAGTTGGACAGCTTTGTATTTATAACTGTGCTCCACATTATTTCCTGGAGTAGCTACAGTGTTAAGAGCATTATAATCTTTATACACACGGATATAACATTTCCTTTTGTCTTTCTTTTGATTTTTAAGAGCACTGATGTTGTGAACTGGTTAAATACGGTTTATGCTAACACCTTCTTCTAGAAGCATTTTCACCCGCAGGAGTGCCTTCCCTCAGGTTTACCTGATACTGATAAAAGACCAAATTTGTTCATCTTGAGTTATGATAGAGAAAAAGTGTTTAGAAAAAATAAAGGATAGCACTGAGAAAGATTTCCTTAAGCAGAAAACAGGATTGTGCTAGATATGAAACAGTTGTTTTTCACTTGTTAGCAACAATGAAAAAGGAACTTTCAGTTGTGGGTACACTGGATACATCCACATAGAATTAAGGCTGTTTTCATACCTGCTTAAATGATGTCATTCACCACAATTCCTAGAGAAAACCTAGGATCTTGTGCTTATGTGGATACTATCCAGTATAAAGACTTCTGAGGCTGACAAAAATATTTTTTTAAAAAAATCAATAAAACATATTCCTAATATGTTTTAAGGATTATTTACATGGGGAATGAGAAAGTGGAAATAATTTAGAACTTTGGATGCAATGATATAATGCCTTACTTCTGTGTATGAACAGAGACATTTCTGTATACTGCTATTGTGTGGATGAATAAGGTTGTCTGTTCCTTCCCAACTATGTGTGTCTCCCCTACCTTCCTTTTCCATTCTCTGAAAGCCAAGAGGACATCTTTACATACTGTTTCACGTAGCCTATGACTTGGCCTTTCCTCACAAGCTCCTTTTTACATTCTAACCCCTCCTTGTGTATTTTTACTTCTCTCTTTGAATTAAATTTATTATCCGTGGGTAAATGCGCCAACCTAAACTCCTCAATCCTGGCTGCACAAAGCTAGGTTTGGAAAAGCCTGGGTCAGCATTTTCTCATGCACAGGAAAGCACACAGAGTCCTTCCGGGCTCCTTCTCCTGAGCCAGTCTTTCTTAAGTTCTAATTAACTCCTTGACTTTTTCAAGCTCCTGGGTGAACACTCAATGCTCATGGACTGCTGGATGTTCTACTTGGCCCCAATTAAAAGTTGTGCTGGGATGTTTAACTTTTCAGTTCCTCTAGTTCTTGAAGTACAGAACTACTCCCCCTTAGTCAGTGCATGATGTAATATATCAGGAACCCCCTCCCGAACTCTGAAATGTTCCAGTAAGAGAGAGCTCTGCTCCAATTGTGAATCAATGTATGTAACCACTGATTCCAAAATTGCATTTAGGAGAGTAGGAGGAAAAGGCAGGAAGGGTATAGGAGAGAGGAGGGGAGGAGAAAGAGAAGGCAAAGAAGAAAAAGAAGAGGCGGTGGGGAGGAAGACTGTAAAAGCTAAATACATAGTTACTGAAGTTTGTAAGAAGCGTAAATAAATGAACAAATAACAAATAATAGGACTTCTCTTAGAAGACAGATCAAATTAATTTTAGAAGAATTATTAAAAGAGTAGAGGATCAACCCAGAAATGTCTGAAATTACCTCATCTAATAAATGAGAAAAGACAAAAAAGAAGAGGAAATAATTAAAGAAATAAAAGGAAAATGTTTTCCAAAAGGAAATAAATACTCTGGACTGAAGACAAAAAATCCACATACTAATAGAGAAAACATGCAAAAACAAACAAAATACACAAACACATGCTCAAGAAATGTCAAAGATAAAAACAAAAAGTTACAGAGTATGGGATAAAAAAGTCCTCCACAGGAACATGACTCTGATTGGTGTTAGACTTCTTATTTATGACAAAAGATGCTTACAAAAATGAATAATATGTCAGGAGAAAAAGGATTTCAACATATAATCCACACATAACCAACCACCCACCGTGTATATCAGGGCAAAATAAAGACATTATTAAATGTATTTATACATCTCATGAGCACTCTGGCCAAATAACACAAGGAAATAATCCAACAAAGAGAAACTGTGGAACCCAGAAAGAGGACTTGACTTTGTAACTCCAAGGAAAGAAATCAATGATGGCAACTTCAGAGTATGCTTAAAGAAGTTTCCCCACTTTGAGATACTTGACAAATGATACAGTCAGGAACCAGGTTATTCTAGAGATATGGTTGAAAATCACACTCACCACATCTGTCAAGATAAATGAAATATAGTTGAAAATTCAATGGAAAGTAAAAATTGACAAATAATCCACTAAAAAATATAAAAAATAAAGTATGTTATTGTTTTGAGCAATTGATGGGTTATTAAAAATGAGACATTTGACCTTGATGCTTAAAACATTCTCCTTTGGGGGCGCCTGGGTGGCGCAGTCGGTTAAGCGTCTGACTTCAGCCAGGTCACGATCTCGCGGTCCGTGAGTTCGAGCCCCGCGTCGGGCTCTGGGCTGATGGCTCAGAGCCTGGAGCCTGTTTCCGATTCTGTGTCTCCCTCTCTCTCTGCCCCTCCCCCGTTCATGCTCTGTCTCTCTCTGTCCCAAAAATAAATAAAAAACGTTGAAAAAAAATTAAAAAAAAAATTCTCCTTTGAAGGGCGGCTGGTTAGCTCCATCAGTTGTGTCCAACTCTCGATTTAGGTTTAGGTCATAATCTCACGGTATGTGAGACTGAGTTCCGTGTCGGGCTCTGCACTGGGAGCCTGCTTGGGATTCTCTCTTTCTCTCTCACAAAATACATAAATAAACATTAAAATAAAAAGAAGAAGAAGAAGAACATTCTCCTTTGAGCGGCATATGCACGTAGCTCCCGAGTATAGATGCAATCACACTGAGGGATCTTCCCATGCATGTTATTTATATATTCATAATATTATGAGCAATACTTGTTGTTTTTAAATTTTTGGAACCAACTTATAGACAAAATACTGGACACTTAATATACAACAGTATGTAAATTTTATAAACCATACAAATGAGTTCTTTCAACAAATATCTAAGTGTTTGCTCTATGTGCCACAAACTACTTTAATAACAGTGGATTCAACAGTAAAAATATAAAAATAAAGGAAAAGGTATGACCTCCTGAAACTCACAATATAGGAAGAAAAATAATCAACGTAGTAATACGTACACAGTATAAACTGCAATCTTATTAAACTGAAGTCTTATCGCAAAATAAAGAGATAACAAAGAGAAATGAGGATGTGTACCTATTTTTTAAAGGTTTATTTATTTAGGGGTACTTGTGTGGCTCAGTCAGTTGAGTATCCGACTTTGGCTCAGGTCATGATCTCACAGTTGGTGGGTTCGATCCCCGTGTCAGGCTCTGTGTTGACAGCTCAGAGCCTGGAGCCTGCTTCAGATTCTGTGTCTCCCCCTCTCTCTCTCTGCACCTTCTCTGCTCATGCTCCATATCTGTCTCTCAAACATGAATAAACGTCAAAAATAAATAAAAATAAAAGTTTATTTGAGAGAGAGAGAGAGACAGCACACACACACACACACACACACACACACGCACATGCTTGCACATGTGAGTGGGGGAGGGGCAGGGCAAAAGGGAAAGAGAATCCTAAGCAGGCTTCATGCTGTCAGCACAGAGCCTAAAGCGGGGCTTGAACCCACAAACCGTGACATCATGATCTGAGCTGAAATCAAGAGTCAGACCCTTAACTGACTAAGCCACTTAGGCGCTCCAATGTATAGGTACTTTTTTTTTTTTAATTTTTTTTTTCAACGTTTATTTAAATAGGTACTTTTAAAAGGGATATAGAGCAAGTGATCTCAGGGAGGAAGTAAGCATGCATCAATTCATAGAAAGAACTCTACAGGGAGTGCATCCAATGACCACTGCCTCTGGTATTGGTTGGTAATGTCTGAATCCCAGCAAGAAGCCCAAAGCTAGAGAAGAGAGAACAGATGAGAGGTAAGAGCTGAGGTCTGAAAGAAAGGCTGGGGTCAGATATAGTACCTAAGACTTTGTGGGTCATGGAAAGGACCTTGGATCTCCTTCTGAATATGATGAAGAAACCCTCAGGGGTTTCAGCTGAGCAGTCCTGTACCAACTAAGGGTGGGGAGAGGAAGAAGCAGCATTAGAAAGGAATTCCTTAAGGTGCAAGGCAGGGAGGCAAGAGACACTTATCAGAAGTTGATTGCTCAGGAAATAAAGCTTCAAATATGTCATTTAAAGCTATAAAGGCAACCAATATGAGAAGAAATAGAACAACAGAAGTTAAAAAAATTAAAAAAGGAAGAGGAAGGGGAAAGTGGTTAACTCAAATGAGTTCATTGCTTATCTTTCATAGCTGCTGCTAAAAATAGATGAAGAAAAAGAGGTATTAAAATAGTCAAAAGAGTAGGCAGACTAGGAATAAGGAGAGATTCTTAAATTCCTTTTTATATCTTTATTTAGTGTATGAATTATTCTGTCCTCTTCATGTTTTTTGTTCAACTTTTAACTTTTGTTCAAACCAGTACCAAAACTTTAAATATTCCAAGTTCGTGAAGTAGGAAAAAGGAAATTCATATCAGTTGGAAATGATCTTTTTGCCTTATGAAGTACATTTACCACAATTTACCAGTCGAAAAGGCATATTAAGAGATCATAAGGGTAGAAACGTAGCATGTAGCATTTTCTTGGGTTACAAATTCATTACAACATGTTCAGAAAGATTTATCTCAAATTTAAAAAATGCATATTTTCATGTATCTGCATATATTTTCAAGAGGAAAAATATCAAAAGTCTTTCTACTTGGCATTAGTGTCTTCAATGTTTACAAACACTCTGCATTCAACTGAATTTCAAGATATTTTCCAGTACAGCTTTTTCGTATGAAAACTGGATGAGACTCATGATTACATAAGGTTTCATTAACATCTTTGTTGTTCCTGATTCACCCTTTAACTCTCAGAAGAGAAATAAGCAGAAAAAAAATCTGCAGAGCATAGTAAAAATAAAGGTAAAACACCAATTAACATCAGCCGTGTCACAATCACCTCCTCAATTTCTTTGTGCTCATCATTTTCAATATAGGTTGAAAAACATCAGTTAATAATAAAAAAGAAATGAATGAGAATGTATTTTAAATCTCAATTTCATTTTTTATTATAAAATAAATTGCTTTTGGGGGGAGTAGAAATATTTTAAGATATGTTTCAGTAACCTTAGAAACAGGTCACTTTTGAAAGAAAATTCACTCTGATGATATTTTCCAATATCTAAAATAAATATTTTTATGTTTCAATGTGTTTTAAAAATCATCCCTCCTTTCTAGATCAGGTACCCATGCTTGCAAGTTCATGTTCAAAATAAATAATACTGAACACTTCTAACATTTGACTATGTATATTTTTTGCCAATTTCTTTTAAATTGCCCACTCTGTTGATTTAAAAATGAATCATAGGGGCCCATGGTGGCTCAGTCAGTTAAGTGTCTGACTCTTGTTTTTGGCTCAGGTCATGATCTCAAGGTTTGTGATACTGAGCTGTGGGCTGGGCTCTGCACTGACAATGCAGAACATGCTTGAGATTCATTCTCTCTCTCTCTCTCCCTCCCTCCCTCTCTCTGAAATAAATAAATAAAGTAAAATAAATAAAAATGAATGATATTGCTTATTTTTAATGTTTAAAAAGAAAAAGTTTTAGTGTTTAGCAGTTGGTATTATGCCTACTCTTGTCAACTCAAGAAACATAAATTTAAAATGTTAGTGAATCAATTTCTCGCTCTGGTTTTAGGAAGTGATTATTTTTAAGTTTTGATTTTTGAGAGAGTGCAAGAGTGGGGGAGGGATAGAGAGAGAGAGGAGAGAGAGAGAATCCCAGTGACAGCACGGAGCCCAATATGGAGGCTTGAACTCACAAACCGTGAGATCCTGACCTGAGCCGAAACCAAGAGTCAGAAGCTTAACTGACTGAGCCACCTAGGAGCCCCAGGAAGTAATATTCTACAATAAAAGGAGAAGGCTATATAAGTGTTCCATAAACTTATTCCTAAATATGTCAGAAATTCTCATTTATTTAGGGGCTCTTTTTTTTAATGTTTATTTTTGAGAGAGACCAAGTGCAAGTGGGGGAGGGGCAGAGAGAGAGGAGACACAGAATCCGAAGCAGACTCCAGGCTCCGAGCTGTCAGCACAGAACTCAACGTGGGGCTCGAACCCACAAACCGTGAGAACATGACCTGAGCCGAAGTCAGACACTTAACTGACTGAGCCACCCAGGCACCCCGCTTTAGGCACTCTTAAAGCTATCACCAGTGTATAACTGAAGAGCTTGACTTTTATTTAGTGCTGATTTTAAGTGAATGTGAATTATTCTAGAACATTTAGAAAATGTCTTTAATATCATGGGACTTCATTCTCAGTAGAATTTCATGAGTAAAAATTTAAGAATGATTTGTCTTCATTTGCTAGAAGGAGATGTGAAAAAAATATCTCATGGCAGCGTAACAGAGAACCACTGAGATCTTGGCGAAGGGCCCAATGAGAATGACCAAGTGGGATGAGTGTCCCTAAGGCTGATGTCTGGGAATCAAGTGTAACATCTAAGAAATAAACACAACTCTGGCTTAAGTAATGCCATCCCCACCTTTTGTCTGGAGTAGTACCTGAAGGTGCTTATCCTGTTGTGTCTGCAGGAAAGTTGTGTGGCAACATGAACACAACCCAATTTCTTAAGTTTGTATCTGGTACAAGGCCACCTCTGATGTTCAATTCAGCCTCATCACATTGGGCAGCCTTGGCTTATGCTGTCTTGCCAGAGCAACACACTTTGCGAGCCTTACAGTTTTCTACAGTTGGTGTAGGAGCCAACTATCAAGTGCAGTTGCTGCTTTTCAATTTGTGCTCACGCTGAATGAAGAACAAATTTGAAAGTTTTTTGTTTTGGTGGAAAAAGGTATGAAACTTCTGAATAACATGTAATAAGCTATACAGGAAAATATATTTTGAGATAGGCAATGAACTACAAGGAAAGCCTTATTTTTCAGAAACCAATTTCTCACTCAGATAAATGTCTCAACCAGCAAATGTATGAACTAGAGGCTTGTGGGCGCTTTCACCACCTCAATTTCCATTTCAGGGCACTGTCTATGGAAATCAAGAGAAACACAGTATAGTAAGGAAAAGGAATCCAGCACAATTTAGTGAACCCTCAGCAGGGAATATTGCATGCTTTATTTCAAGAGATTAAACAGAATGGGGGGGGGGGTTGGGGGGAGAGAGAGAGAGAGAGAG
>NW_024412405.1:17342643-17416562 GCF_014898765.1 Herpailurus yagouaroundi
GAGAGAGAGAGAGAGAGAATGGAAAAAATCAGACAGGCACTGCTATTTCTCATCCATAAATGATGTAAAATAGTATCAGGCATGCTGAATATCTACGGATATTAAAATGAGAGTTGTAGCAGAATGGCTTATTCAATTACTTAACAGAAGACACTAAATTTTTGTATGTGTAGTAAAGTTTACTAGAAATCTCAAGAGGGTGGACAATAAAGCAACTTACGTTTCTTTAGCTAATTTGTACTAAAATGGGCATAATTCTCAGTACTATCAAGCTCTAATACTTCAGTTATAAAGAAAAATTGTTCTTTTTAAAGGTAATACATTCAGAAAAACTGCAGATGGGCCTAAGAGAGCATATCCAAATATTTACCAACAGCTTCTCACAGACCTTGATGACTATCTGGTAAAAAGAGAGCTGAGGGGAACTTTTTAAACTACCATACTGTTTTAAATACATCTATTACCTTAATTGTTATTTATGCAAAAGCACTAAGTAAAGAATTATGTAAATGTAAGTTAATGATGGAAATGTAATTCTTAACAATTATTTAAAACTACTTGAGAGCTTTAGACAAGTGTATCATTCTTTCCACTACTGAATATCTCAGCAGTGTATGCCTGACTGTGAAGGCACTACTCATCAAAAAGGAAAGGGAAGCCAGAAATTTTTCCTCTACTCTCTTGTTCTCTATTACATACTTCTTTCTTATTTTATCCCAAGTCTACTCTTTATTGAGAAAAGCTTCATCACTGTTCAGTAGAATTTACGGAAACCAGGCTAGAAGCAAAAACTAGACTCAGAACTTTGTCTTTAAAATTAAGTGATGCATGCAAAACTGTTTTTAGTAAAAATAAATTATACAGATTTTTACTTAATTGCTAAAAAATTAAAATTAAGATGGATGTAAGAAAAATATCATATGTATCACAGGTTACCTAAAGACAGAGAAAACTAGTATCTTGGGCATAGTATCCACATTTCCAACTGGATACAAAGTTTCAAGTATTTTCTCGAACCTGATCTCCCTATATTCTATTGAACAATGGAAAAATTTCCTCACTAAAAGGTGATGTGAAAAAAGAGTAAGAAGAAAAGTATTGAAGAAAGAGATGGCAGAGGGAGAGTTTCTATTTCCTCTATCCATCTTGAAATATAAAGGAAATGTAACATCTAGCAGAGGGACCAATAAACAATTTAAACAATGTCCAATATTATAGTGCCGTTAATGTATACTGATTGATTGAATAGTTTAAGGGATAGGTATTCAGGCCATTTACTATAAATACTGCCTCATTCCATTGTCAACTGCAGTCAAACAAGCATTAGTATCAGACTGACCTGGATCTACACTGCAGCAATTTTATTAACTATGTTTGTGACTTCAGACACATGATTTAACCTCCCTCAATGAGACATGGATTGACCTAACGCGCAATTTCAGCACTTTATATAAATGACAATAGCAATTAGGAATGATAATTAAGTGAGAATACTGAATTTTCAAGGATGTAATTAACTATTATATATAAGTCAACCTCTGCAATAATGAATATACAGTAGGTACTCAAAAATATTAGCTAGGGGTGCCTGGGTGGCTCAGTTGGTTAAGGGTCTGACTGTTGATTTTGGCTCAGGTCATGGTCTCGCGGTTTGTGAGTTCGAGCTGCGCATTGGGCTCTGTGCTGACAATGCACAGCCCACCTGGGATCCTCTGTCTCTCCCCCCTCTCTCTCTCTGCCCCTCCCCCACTCTGTCTCTCTTTCTCTATCTCAAAATCAATAAATAAATTTTTAAAAACATTAGCTACTTTCTTTCCAAACACAAAACTTCTGAAATTCAAGTACTGTATATGAAACATGCCAAATAATAATTATTTCTTACTCATCTAAAACAAAATACACATTTCTTTTCTGTTTCAGTGGCTACTGAACAATTTAAATTCCTTCACACATTACTGCATATAACATCCCTGTTAAACACCTTTAAAGATAACTTAGAATAATATAGTCAGTTGCAACTTCCAGGACCATAGAGGACAGCAACAACTAAGCTGTTGGTCTTATGTGAAGAAAATCAAGATTTATGCAGTATAATGCCCATTCAATCAGGAAACCCTCAGAAACACGATGTATGAAAGGAATAAGTTTTTCATTTGAAACAGCCATTTGAATCTGAAAAATACTTCATGGAAAAACAAGAAGTCATCACCTCTTAACAGTCTTTCATCAGATTAGTGCCGAAACAGATTTGTCTTTATTGTAAGAGAAAAAATACTGCCATTCTTTAATCCCATGAAGAAACTCAATTATCTTCCCATAAATACAGAAAAGTTTAGAAATATGTTTTAATGTTGTTCTTGTTGTTATTTTATTGATATATAATTGACATATTAAGTTTCATACATATTTAAAATACATGTTTGTGCACAACATAGTCAACATTATATCATTGTATAAAATTATCAGCACAATAAGTCTAGTTAACTTCATCACCATACACAGAATCTTTTTCTCTTTTTTAAAAAAATTTTTTTAATCTTTATTTGCTTTTGAGAGACGGAGAGAGACAGAGCATGAGTCGGGGAGGAGCAGAGAGAGAGAGGGAGACACAGAATCTGAAGCAGGCTCCAGGCTCTGAGCTGTCAGCACAGAGCACCACACGGGGCTCGAACCCACAAACAGTGAGATTGTGACCTGAGCCAAAGTTGGACGCTTAACCAACTAAGCCACCTAGGTGCCCCAATCTTTTTCTCTTTTGATGAGAACTATGAAGATCTACACTTGGCAACTTTCACATATGCAAATGTATTATTATTAATGAAGAATATTTTTTCAAATATGTATAGGCATAAGCAAAAGTGGTTTGAGATTGTGGTCACTGTGGGCATGACCAACCAATGATTTCTCAATTGCTGAAAGGTTCCTGCACAAAAGCTGTCTTAGGAGATAACTTTTCTACATCATGCCTTAAAGCTGTAAATTAGTGGTTTAAAGCAGCTATTGACTTGGGCATAGAGACAGGAGAAAAAATAAGGTCTTTAATTTTGTTATCTTGCACTTCAGGAAGTAAATTACTTGTGTTCTTCTCTGGTTGAAAGAAGAGGATATTTAGGATTTAAAATCCTCTGATGTCAGGTGCTTGGGTGGCTCAGTCTGCTGAGCATCCGACGTCAGCTCAAGTCATGATCTCAGGGTTCCTGAATTCAGGCCTTGCATTGGGCTCTCTACTGTCAGTGCAGAGCCTGCTTCAGATCCTCTGCCCTTCTCTCTCTCCCCCTACCCCAATCATACTTCCTCTCTCAAAACTGAATAAACATTTTTTAAAAAATCCTCTTATGTTTGCATTGTTTTGGTAAAAGAGGCAAAATGGTATTGAGGACACATCACAGAAAACTGTTCTGGACAGTACGTCTGAAACAGATGGATTACCAAAAGTCTGGAGAGAAGAAATATGTTAACATTTCAGTAAAGCACAGTTTTAGGCAGCATAGTGAGGACTGGCTGGAGGACAACTAGATGATTAAAAGAAAATTCTGTATTTTTTTTTGTGATTATCATTATAAAAAGGAAAAAAATGTATCTTTGCTCCAAACTGGAAAAGATAAACTAAAATAAAACATTCACTTCATAAACGAAGCAAACAAATAAACAAATTGTGAGAATTTTAGTTTCATAGAGGAAAGACTGGCTGCAATCCTAAAATGAGGTCTTGCTTCAGCGTAAGAAAAGAGGCATTACCAGATGTTTATAAATGTAACACACAGAATTAAATTCTATCTGCTACTTTCCATGTCTCCTTGAGGATGTGTCCTCAGGTTGAGGGCCAAGCCAGAAGGTGGAATCGTTTTACAAATTCATAGAATGAATGTCCTTGAGAAAATGGGTGTAGTTTTCTGATCTTACAAGAGGCATTAAAAAAGCAAAAAAAGCAGCATCACAAAATTTCAGTGAGAGAACAGAAAAATAAATAAATAAATAAATGAACAAGTAGATTTAGGACCTGTATTGCCATTTTACTCAGATCATCAGAGTAACCTTTCTGCCAGGAGCTGCCCATGGTGCTGAACTCTCATGCAACAATTTAGTAAATAGTCTGCTTTGAATCCATCTTGCCCTCTTGGTTCGAACTATCACTCACAGCAGTTATTTATCAAAAATGCAAGGTTATATGACTTTATTTATTATGTAGGTCAATTATATGCCCAGATCCACATCAAAAGTGACCTCAACCTCACCTTGACTCAGCTTCCAACCAGGACAAGAAACTTATCCAAATTCCTACCACTTAGTTTATATTATTTAAGTTAAGTTAAAAGCACAAACATTTCTAATGAATTAAGTGAAACATTAATCTTGAGTTACATCACTTAAAACAAACCAAAAGTAATGCTTCCTTATCAAAGGAACTAAGTTATACAAACCACCCGTACATTTTCCAGTCCTCAGAACACATAGGGAAAATGTGTACTTGTGCTCTTCAGAAAAATTTTGTAAAAGCAATGGTTTTTAGCCACTTCATCAGCTCAAAAAAGTAGTGGAGAAGCAACAAAAAGAACAAAGATTTGAGGCTATGGCCTAAGGTTTGTCTACATCACTTACTAGATTTGGGGATATCACTTGATGATTCTAAGCCTTGGATTCTCCACTGATTAAATTAGTGAGATATATAAGGATAATATATATAGAAAATAGGATATTATTTGTGACAGTGACTTTTTTTTTTTTTTACATTTGTAAAGGCTCAGGAACAATAAGACTAAAGTCAGAAAAATTTCTGAGTACATCTACATCTGTTAAAGTAGAATGCTGCCTGGAAGCTAAGGTTCTAGTTCAATGACACAAGAAAAGGTGTAGATTGTCTAAAACTTTACATAGTGAGCTGTCAAATAAATCTGAGGGAAGGCTAGCACTGAACGAAGAAAGCAAACACTAAATCCAATAGTTTTGTAGGTTCAAGGCAAAACTATATAGCATCATGTTATTTCAAGTACCAGAAAAAATTTTAATAATGCCTTTTTTCTAATCAAACAGACAGACAATAACTGTAGTGAAAAGTATACTGAACTGGCAGACAGATACTTCAGATTACTGAAGTTTATACATGGGTTGGTAAAATTATTAGAAGGAAGTATTTGTACGTGCACCTTCTTCCAAACTCATTGAATACAGGCAACTAACTAGGAGCAGTTTATATCCTTTAAAAACACTTTGGAGAATCTTGGCAAAGCATACAGAGTCTTATAAAAGTAAATATACAGTGGTTACATATAAGTTGATTAGACAATCTTATGGACAGTAAAAAATAATTTATGGAAGATTGAATGGTAAAGGTCTAGTGACAAAAAAAGAGGAATTACGATTTTCAAAAAACTCAGATGGTCATGGTCCTCAAGAGAAAAGATCAGTTGGTGTTATTCTAACAGAATTGCTTAAGCAATTTCCAAAATGCCATTTTTACTACAAATGAGGTCTGCTTAGGCTGAGTTGGCAGCAAGCCACTGATTCAAGACAAACTGGAATTACATTTAAACACATTTATAATCAATATCCATTCTACTTCCAAAATAATTGTAGGTAATTTAAAATAAAAGACACATATGCAACATAGCTTTGAATTAGAATCAGGAAAAAATGTTTAGTAAAGAGCAGGAAGAACATCTATTAAATACCAAGGAAATAATCATTATGACTTAAGCTTTTAGCTCTGACCTTGAGAGGAAAACAGAAAATAGGACTATATGCCATTTTCAAACATGCCACAGATTTATTTTTATTCTGACCTTTACCTATGCTATTTCTAAGAACTGAAATACTTTTCCGATGTTGCTTTGTTTATTGAAATTATATACATCCCCCAAGTCCTACTTTGTGTACTCTTGGTATTCCCTAATATGATTAATACTGTATGTTTTGCACTCACAGACTTTGCTTATACTGTATATACTATATATACTGTATGTTTTGCACTCATATAAGACTTTGCTTATATATATTTGGGCATGTGTTTAATCATTTAAGTTCCATGTCTGTCTTTTCACCCAGATGCTAAGTTGCTGAAGGACACAAATCATATCTTAATACTGGTACATCAGGATCATTCATAAAGGTTTTGGGAATTATTTGTAATGACTTCCTTCAACAACCTATTTATTTAAAAATAATAATCTTCATTTCTTTTCTACAATTATCTTAGGTATTATTAAATAGCAACCTGAGAGTTTGATGAGCAAGACCAGAAAAAGTTGTAAAGAAAATAAACCTTTGAGGAGAGAGGAAAGACAGTAGCTAAATAGAAGGACCCTCAGTTCACCTTGTCTCTTGAGTACAACTAGACAACTACAAAATCACCCTAAATACCCCAGAAATTGACCTGAAGACTAGCAGAAAATACATCACCACTAAAAGTAGAGAAGAGGGGAAGAGGGCACATCAAAGAAGGTAGGAAGTGCAGAGACAACGTTTGGAAGAAAAACAGATCGTGGCCACTATGGTGGTGAGAGAGCTACAGTTACATACAAAGGCAAAAAAGAAACTAACACACAGGGGAGCCCTTACAAGTAAGACATATCTCCATAGCAATTGGCTTGGAAAGCAAGTTAAGACCAAATTTTGTGAGTTCTTGCCAACAGCAGATCTTAAAGCCTGGAGTTCTAAAGATCAGTACATTTGGCGTGGGGACAGCCTAGAAGGCACCCCACTGCTCTTAGAAAGGAGGCAGAGCAAACAGCCCACAAATATATAGCGTGGAAACAGTGATCTGAAGAGTGCCTGGGGCACACATCAGTGGTAAGTTATTTGCTTATCTCCAAGCATGTCCCAGAGAGGCAGCATCCATGGAGGCATCCCTCCAGAAATACTAATGGCACTAGCCATTTCCTTCCCCAGTCTCTCAGCATAAGCACAAGACCACTTGTAGGAACCAGCATAGCTGAACACTTGCTATCTAACTGACTTACAGAAAGCTCCATCTCTCCTCATTCTCTAGTGGAACCACCTTCCCTGTCACACTTGCCTCAGTCCCACTGTAGTAGGTCCCCCTCCATCAGTACACTGGCTGAAACCCCTGCCAACAGCATGTCTCTGGATGTAGGAATTTTGCAAGGCCTGAGTTCTGGTGTTAGTGGTGACAGGTCTCAATTCACAAGCAAACCAGAGCACAGCTAGTTAAAATGCGCCACATTCAGGCAAGGGACCAAACACTGCCCACAACAGGCAAAAAGAGCCTCTGCCGATGACTGGTGACCAAGACACAACATGTATTGGAGACACTCACTGAAGTGACAGGACCTGGGGAAAGGGAGACATTACACTGCAAGACACTACAGAACCTCTTCATCATAAGATCATTACCATCAAGAACAGGAAAGGTAACTGACATTACTAACACAAAGAAGCAGACGTAGAGATTTTGATAAAATGAGAAGACAGAGGAATTTGTCCCAAAAGACAGAACAAGGCTAGCCCATGGACACAGATCTAAGTGAAACAAATATAAGTAACAAGGCTGATAGAGAATTTAAAGTAATAAAGGCACTCACTGGACTTGAGAAAAGAGTAAAAGACATGAGTGAGACCCTTAACACAATGGTAATGAATAATATAGCAGAAATAGAAGGCTTAATAAATGAAATGAGAAACACATTTGATGGAATGAACACGAGGCTAGAAGAAGCAGAGGAACAAATTAGTGACCTAGAAGACAGAATAATGGAAGGTAATCAAGTTGAACAGAAGAAGAGAAAAAAAAAATTATGCAAAATGAGAATAGACTTAAGGAACTTAGTGTTTCCATCAAATGTAATAAAACATTCACATTATAAGAGTTCCAGAAGAAAAAGAGTGAGAAAAGGGGGCAGAAAATTTATTTGAAGAGATAATAGCTGTAATATAGGGAAGGAAACAGATATCCAGATCCAGAAGGCACAGAGAATCTCCCAACAAAATGAACCAAAGCAGACCCATGCCAAGACATATTGCAATTAAAATAGCAAAGGTTAGGGATAAAGAAAAAAAATAAAGCAGCAATACAAAGGAAGACAGGAAGACAAGGAAAACCCCATAAGGCTCTCAGGGGATTTTTCAGTATAAAATTTTCCAGGTCAGAGGGAGTGGAATTATATACTCAAAGTGCTAAATGTGAAAATTCTGCAGCCAAGGATATTCTATTCAGCAAGCTATCATTCAAAATAGAAGGAGAGATAAAGAATCTCCCAGACCACTAAAACAGCTCTACAAGAAATATTAAAGGGGACACTTTAAGCAAAAAGGAAAGCCCAAAAGTGACAGTATGAAGGTAGGAAACACAAGAGCAGGAAAAATGAAATTTTTGCGAAGTATCAAAGTACTCATAAAAAAAAAAAACATGAAATGTGAAACTATCTACCTAAAATGTGAGAAGGAATAAAGAATAGGTTCAAACTTAAATAACCATTAATTTTATATAGACTGCTATATGCAGAAGATGTTACATACAAACCTAATGGCCACCACAAATCAAAAACCATTTATAAATATGCAAAGAATAAAAGAAGAAATCCAAATACACCACTAAAAAAACGAAGCAAACCCTTAAAGAAAGTCAAGAAAAGACCAGAGAAAATCTTCAGAAAAAAAAAACAAAAAAACAAACAGGTAATAAAATGGCAAAAAATACATATCTATCAATAATTACTCTTGTTGTAAATGGACTAAATACTCCAATCAAAAGACACAGGGTGACACTATGGATAAAAAAAAAAATAAGACCCATCTATATGCTGCTTAGAAGAGACTTACTTTAGACCTAAAGACACCTGTAGATAAAAGTGTGGGGATAGAGAAATATTTTGCCATGCAAATGGATGTCAAAAGAAAGCTGGAGTAGCAATACTTATACTGGACAAAATATAACTTAAAACAAAGACTCTAACAAAGAAGGACAACACATAATAATAAAAGGAACAATCCAACAAAAAGATGTAACAATTGTAAATATTTATACACCAAACATGACAGCACCCAAATACACGAAACAGTTAATGACAAACATAAAGACACTGATAGTAGTACAGTCATACTAGGGACTTTACCACCTCATTTATATCAATAGATCATCTAAACAGAAAAACAAGGAAATAATGGCTTTAAATGACACACTGGACCAGATGGATTTAACAGATATATTCAGAACATTCCATTCTAAAACATCCAAACACAAATTCTTTTCAACTGCACATGGAAGATTCTCCAGATGGGATCACATGTTAGGCCACAAAACGAGCCTCCACAAACTCAAAAATAATGAAGTCAAATTGTGCATTTTTTTCTGACAACAATGCTATGAAACCAGAAGTCAAACACAAGAAACATTCTGGAAAGATCACAAATACATGGAGGTTAAATAACATGCTACTAGACAATGAATTAGTCAACCATGAAATACAAGAATAAATTAAAAAGTACATGGAAACAAATGAAAATGAAAACAGTGATTCAAAACCTTTGAGATGTAGCAAAAGTAGCTCTAAGAAGGAAGCCTATAGCAATACAGGCCTACTTTAAGAAGCAAGAACAATCTCAAATAAACCACCTAACCTTATATCTAAAGGAACTAGAAAAAGAAAAATAACCTTAAAACCAACAGAAGGAAGCATATAATAAAAACAAACGATACTGAAACTAAAACAAAACAAAACACACCCACACACGCACATACAGATCAATGAAAATAGGAGCAAGTTCTTTGAAAAAATAATCAATGAAATTGATAAATCTCTAGCCAGACTTCTCAAGAAAAAAAAAAAAATATATATATATATATATAAAGGACTTAAATAACTAGAATCTCAAAGGAGACTGGAGAAATAACCAACACCACAGGAATACAAATAATCAGAGGGAAAATTATGAAAAATCAGATGTCAATTATTTGGACAATCCAGAAGAAATTGATAGATTCCTAGAAACATATAATCTCCCAAAACTGAAACAGAAAGAAATAGTAAGTTTGAACAGACCAATTACCAGCAAAGAAATGGAATCAGTAAGCAAAAAACTCTTAGCAAACAAAAGTTCAAGACTGGATGCCTTAATAGGCAAATTCTACTAAATATTTAAAGAAGAGTTAATACCTATTCTTCTCAAGCTATTCCAAAAAATAGAAAATGAAGGAAATTTTCCAAATTCATTCTATGAGGCCAGCACTACCCTGATACCAAAACGAGATTAAGGCACCACAGAAGAAGAGAACTCCAGGCCAATACCTCTGAACACAATTGAATCCAACAATACATTAAAAAGAATCATTTACCAAGATCAAGTGGGATTTGTTCCTGGGTTGCAAGGGTGGTTTAATATTTGTAAGTCAGTCAATGTGATATGATACATCACATCAGTAAGAAAAAGAATAAGAATCAGATGTACCACTTCAATAGACACAGAATAGGCATTTTACAAAGTACAACATCCAACCATGATTTAAAAAAAACATCAACAAAGTAAATTTAGAAGGAACCCACTGCAACAAAATATAGGCCATATATGAAAAGTCATATGTAACAACATCCTCAGTGGGGAAAAACTGAGAACCTTCTCCATAAGGTCAGATACAAGACAAGGATGTCCACTCTCATGCTATTATTGAACATAGTACTGGAAGTTCTAGCCATATCAATCACACAAGAGAAAGAAAGAAAAGGCATTCCAATTGGTAAGAAAGAAGTAAAATTTTCACTATTTGCAAAGGACATGATAATATATATGTAGAAAATCCAAAGGACTCCACCAAAAAACTGCTAAAACTGATCAATTCAGTTAAGTCTCAGGATACAAAAACAATCTACAGAAGTATTTTGCATTTCTATACACCAATTAGAAAACAGCAGGACTATAAATTATTTTAAAAATCCCATTTACAATTACTGAAAAGAATTAGATACTTAGGAATAAATCTAATGAAAGAGGTGAAACACCTGTACTCTGAAAACTATAAAATGCTCACAAAAAGAAATGAAAAGATATTCCATGCTCATGGATTGGAAGAACAAATATTGTAAAATGTCTATTCTACCCAAAGGAATCTACACATTCAACGCAATTCTTATCAAAATACCAACAGCACTTTTTACCAAACTGAAACAAATAATCCTAAAAATTTGTATGAAACCACAAAAGATCATGAATGGCTAAAGCAATGTTGAAAAAGAAAAGCAAAGCTGGTGTTACCACAATCTCAGACTTCACACTATATTACATCGCTCTAGTGATCAAAGCAGTATGGTGCTGGCACAGAAGCAGACACATAGATCAATGAAACAGAATTAAAAAAAAAACCAAAAAACAAACCCACAACTATATGGCCAACTTATCTTCAACAAAGCAGGAAAAAAATATCCAATGGGAAAAAGAAAGTCTCTTCCACAAATGGTGTTGGGAAAACTGCACAGCAACATACAAAAGAATGAAACTGGAACACCTTCTTAACATCATAAACAAAAGTAAATTCAAAATAGATTAAAAACCTAAATGTGAGACCTGAAACCATAAAAATCCTAAAAGAGAGTACAGGGAGTAACTTTTCTGACATTGGCCATAGAATAGTTGTTCAAAATAGGTCCCTGAGAACCCTCTTGCACTGTTGGTGGGAATGCAAACTGGTGCAGCCTCTTTGGAAAACAGTGTGGAGGTTTCTGAAAAAATTAAAAATAGAATTACCCTATGACCCAGCAATAGCACTACTAGGAATTTAACCAAGGGATATAGGAGTGCTGATGCACAGGGGCATGTGTACCCTAATGTTTATAGCAGCACTTTCAACAATAGCCAAATTATGGAAAGAGCCTAAATGTCCATCAACTGATGAATGGATAAAGGAGTTGTGGTTTATATATACAATGAAATACTAATGGCAATGACAAAGAATGAAATCATGCCATTTGCAGTAACATGGATGGAACTGGAAGGTATTATGCTGAGTGAAATAAGTCAGTTAGAGAAGGTCAGATATCATATGTTTTCATTCATATGTGGATTTTAAGAAACTGAACAGAAGACAATGGGGGAAGGGAAGGGGGCAAAATAGTTACAAAGAGAGAGGGAGGGAGGCAAACCACAAGAAACTCTTAAATACAGAGAACAAACCGAGGGTGGAGGGGGGAGTGGGGGAGAGGGGAAAGTGGGTGATGGGCATTGAGGAGGGCACATGTTGGGATGAGCACCGGGTGTTGTATGTAAATCAATCTGACAATAAATTATATTCATAAAAAAAAAATAGGTCCCCTGAGGCAAGGGAAACAAAAACAAAAATAAACTATTGGAACTACATCAAAAGGAAAAAAAAAAACCACTTTTGCACAATGAAGGAAACAATGAACAAAATTAAAAGGCAATCTATAGAATGGGAGAAGATATTTGCAAATAACACACCCAATAAAGGATTAATATCCAAGCTATATAAGAACTTACAAAACTCAACACACACACAAAACAAATAATCCCATTAAAAATGGGCAGAAGATATGAACAGATATTTTTCCAAAGAAGACAAACAGATGGCCAACAGACAAATGAAAAGATGCTCTTCATCACTCATGATTAGGGAAATGAATATGAAAACTATAATGAGATATCTCCTCACACCTGTCAGAATGGTTAAAATCAGCAACACGAGAAAAAACAGGTGTTGGTGAGGATGTGGAAGAAAAAGAAACCCTCTTATACTGCCTGTGGGAATGGAAATTGATACAGCCATTTTGTAAGACTATGAAGATTTCTCAAAATTTAAAAATAGAACAATCCTATGATCCAGCAATCACACTACTGAGTATTTACCAAAAAATACAGAAACCCTAATTCAAAGGAAAAGGCGCACCACTATGTCTATAGATAGGGAAGCAGCCCGCGTGTTCATTGACTGATGAATGGATAAAGATGAGGTGATAATAGACATACAATGGAATATTATTCAGCCATAAAAAATAATTAAATCTTACCTTTTGCGATGACATGGATGGAGCTACAGAGTATAGGTGAGAGAAAGATCAATTCCATATGATTTCACCCATACGTGGAATTTAAGAAACAAAACAAACTAGTAAAGGGAAAAGAAAAGGGAGAAAGAGAGACAAACCAAGAAAAAGACTCAACTATAGAGAACTGATGGTTACCAGAGGGGAGGCAGGTGAGGAAATGGGTGTGGGGATTAAAGAGTGCACTTATTGCGATGAGCACACTGTGAGGTACGGAAGTGTTGAGTCACTATATCGTACATCTGAAACCAATATAACACGGTATGTTCACTACCTGGAATTAAAATTTAAAAAAAAAAAAACTTGAGAAAAAGAAAAGTAACTTTTGAAATGAATCTGACATTTGAATAGAAGCTCGTAGCAGAGCAGAAATGAAAATGAGCTAGGTTCCCTTGGGCGAGTCCCATACACTGTACAGTGGAGAAAAAGCAAACCTCACTGGATTTCTTTTTTCATTGTAGTAAAATATATATAACATTAAATGTACTATAGTAACCGTTTTTAAGCCTATAATTCACAGTGTTTGTGTGAATTAAGTGCATTCACAGTGTTTTGCAGCCCATCATCCCTATTTCTAGAACTTTTTCTTCTGCCAAAACTGAAACTGTGTATCTATTGGCCAATAAGTGACCAACATCCCTGCACCTGGTAACCTCTCTTTTACCTTCTGTCTCTATGAATTTGCTCATTCTATGTACTTCTGATAAATGGAATGATACAACATTTGTCCTCTGTGTCTGGCTGCCTCTGTATCACGGTACAGAGAGCCATACATGCATCTGTATTGTAGCATGTACCAGAATTTAATACCATTTTATGGCTGAAGAATATTTCAGTGTGTATATCTATCTCTCTATATATCTATAGATAGATAGATAGATAGATAGATAGATAGATAGATAGAGATAGATAGATATACTCACAATAGTTTATCTATTCACCTATTAACAAACACTTGTTTTTCTCCCCAACCTTTTATCTTTTTTTAAAAATTTTTTGTTATGTTTATTTCTGAGACAGAGAGAGACAGAGCATGAGTGGGGGAAGGGCAGAGAGAGAGGGAGACACAGAATCCAAAGCAGGCTCCAGGCTCTGAGCTGTCAGCACAGAGACTGACACGGGGCTCGAACTCACAAACCGCGAGATCCTGACCTGAGCCGAAGATGGTCACTCAACCGACTGAGCCACCCAGGCGCCCCATCTCCCCAACCTTTTATCTTTTATGAATATTGCTACTATGAAGATTGGAATACATGGATCTGTTCAAATCTTGCTTTTAATTCTTCTGGATAGATACCTTGGATTCAGATTGTTGGATCATACGGTAATTCTGAGTGCAAACTGCTGACAAATTGCCAAATTCATTGGTTTTTATAATGATGCAATGAGAGAGGGCCTTCTAAGCACTAGTAAAATCCATAGGTTTCTCTCAATTTTTCCTTGTTTCTGGTCTCTCTTCTCCCTTGTCCTGATTGCTGGATTCAGTCCTTTCTTCTGGCCACTCAGGATCTATTGCCCTATTCTCTGTCCTATGCCTCTTCACTCTTCTCAAAGCAAAGTCGTCTCCTAATCCCTATTGCTTGATAAATGACAAATTTATAGCAATTAATGACTTTTAGGGAATGGATTTTTTACCCCATCCCAAAGTACATATATTATTAAGGACTTTCTTGAGAAAATGAGTTAGTCTAGAAAACAAAGGCAAAAACAAAACAAATCAGCAAACAGAAATGTTAAGACTTTGAAATGTTCCATAGTATGTGGAAGAAATGCAAAAAAGCAAGCAGGGCTCTGAAGCCCACCCAGTGTATCTGTAGAGCCAAGTTCTTCTTCTGATACACTGCAGCCTTGAACCTTCTTGAGAGGTCTAGTAAAGCGAGCTTGAATAACAACAACAAGTAATATTAATACTTGAGAATTTCTTAGGTGCATTTTAAGTACTTTACATACGTTAACCTGTTCAAGCCTTACAAAAATTGTTTCAGTGAGAAAACTGAGGCACAGAGGGATTACGTAAGTTAGTCAAGTCCACATGGCCAATAAGCAATGGCACCAGCACTTAAACCCAAACTACCCTGCCACTCAGACCATTGATAACCACTAGTTGATATAGTTCAAAAAATTTCAGGCAATCAATTGGTCTGAATGTTCAATTCTGGATATACATGCTTTAAATGCTGGGACTTATTCATCTGCAGTCCTCAGCCATAAGCTGGATCCTGTCAAATACTTCTTGAATGTCTATTAAAGACCAGACAATGAAAGATAAAGAAAACAGTATGAGTCCCTAGGTGAGGAGGGCAGAGCAAATAAGGGAATAGTTACAATGCTATAAGAAAACAATTTTAAACCAAGCAGGAAAGCATTTCAGTGCCTACACTTAGCAATCATTACCTCCTTACTGAAGTAAATTTATTTTCCACATATAGGGCAAAAAAAAAAAAATTGAAATTTAAGAAATGAGGATAGTTTCAGAAAAGAATTCTAGATTAACAAAAATGATTTTGGTTAATTATGTAATCACTTTGTAGCCTGAATTATCCAGTATTTGCAACACTTTTTTTTAATGTTTATTTATTTTTGAGAGAGAGAGAGAGAGAGACAGAGCATGAGCTAGGGAGGGGCAGAGAGAGAGGGAGAGACATACACACACAGAATCTGAAGCAGGCTCCAGGCTCCAAGCTGTAGGCACAGAGCCCAACGTGGGGCTCAAACCCATGAACCAGGAGATCATGACCTGAGCTGAAGTCGGACACTTAACTGACTGAGTCACCGAGGTGCCCCAACACTTTTATTGTATGTGAGCTCAGAGAAATAAAATGTTATATATGTTGTAAAATACTCAGTGGCATCACATGGTTGGTTCTTCTCCATCCAAAAATGTTTAGATCACTATGTTAGTGACCATACAAGACAGACTATTGCAAACAGAAGTTATTCATCAAAACTATCACCCTTCACTTAATTGGAGAGAGAGAGAGAGAGAGGATTTCCTAAAGTGTCTTTTGTTGAACATTCAAACTCTGTTAATATTCATCACTTTAAAAGAAAATGAAGAATGCAACAGTTGAATAAAACATTTGAAAACTTAAGTTTTTACTCATGCATGATTACTTTAACAATTCCTAACAAAAAAAGAATGATTTACAATGTATGTACCCATTTTGACAAAAATGAAAATGTTCGACATAGTTTATGGTAGCAGAGGATATAGTATTTTTCTTTCTCACCAAATCTCATGCATGCCCTTATATTTTATGTAAAACCATTTCCCTTTCCTGCAGCTTCATTTATGCTGAACCAATATTACCTGCCTGAAATAGCTTCGAATGTGTTTCAATCCCATGAGACGGTTATCAGGGAAGCACGGAGCACAAGGAAGCCTCCCACGGCCCCCACTCATCTCCATCTCCCCTAGGGGAGCAGGGAAGCTCTAAGCACCCTTCAGTTCAAGCTAGCCAAAGAATATCATCACAATGAGAGCAGGACAACTTAACAAACATTTATTTTATTTTGATGTTAAAACAAATCTATAACATGATGCAACCATTAAGTCGAGATTCTCTTGATTCAGAACCCTTTCTTTAGCAGTATCAGAATTTTGATTCTTTAAAAAAATTTTTTTAATGTTTATTTATTTTTGAAAGAGAGAGAGAGACAGAGTGAGAGAGCAGGGGAGGGCAGAAAGAGAGGAAGACAAGGAATCCGAAACGGGCTCCAGGCTCTGAGCTGTCAGCACAGAGCCCGATGCAGGGCTCGAACCCACAAACCGTGATATCATGACCAGAGCCTAACCCTTTAACCGACTGAGCCACCCAGGCGCCCCAGAACTTTGATTCTTAATTCTGGTTACATGCGATAAAAAAAGATCAGAACTTTGATTCTTAATTCTGGTTACATGCCATAAATAAAGATGGTGAAGAAACTTGGTTGCATTATTTAGATTGATGCAATGTATGACCGTCATGAGGGAGGGGGTTAACAAAGTTCTGCAATCCTCTCAAGTGTGGTGTGAGAGGCACAGAAACTTAGCAAATTGCTATTCAACTTGTCCGGCAATGAGAGCAAAGTAACCAATGTCTGCCGCTTCTGGGACAAATAAATCATGTGAAAATCAGACCTCAGTTTTTGAGTTGCTATGTAGCAGAACAGAGAAGACAGAGCATACAATTTAAAGTCCGAGAACCTGGCCTAGAAAATTCCTGGCTGGGTCAAGTCAATCAATCTCATTAAGCATCGATTTCCTCATCTCTAAGGCGAGACTAGAAAAGAAAATACTTCTCAACCTTTCCTCCTGGGCATGTTGTGAAGCTCAAAGAAGAAAGCACGAGAAAATATTTTTCATAACATATAAAATGTCACTTAATTGGCAACTATATAAAAAGTATTTTTTAAAAAAGCTGATTTTTTCTTAATCTACGGGGAACGAATTTGACCTTATGGAGAATGAACCAGCAACTCCAGGCTCGTCAGCACCAGAATCTAACCAATTAAGCTAAGTGGCAGAGGACACCCACATTTCAAAATAAAATTTCAAGCACATGAAACAGAGTAACGTGTTTATAATGTTAAATGAGGTGTTTCGTAATTAATTTTAAGTGGCAGGTGAAGCTTATACATCCCCTGGCACTTCATGCTCCATGGTGCCAATATGAAATTAGAAATAACACAATACCAAAAAATAAAACTAAAAAGCTGGCATTCCATGTGGAGAAGGGTAAGGGCAAAATTGAAATGCGTCCGCCTCGATTATTTGGAACAGTGTTTGTCAGGCACCGAGCCTGGATCGAAGGCAGTTGGCGAGCAGGCTACGCGATGGGCAAGCTCACCAAGGGGGAGGTGTGACAACAGCCTCTCCGCGCTCTTGGCACCTGACACCTGGGACAGCCAGAGCCTCGCGGTGCTGAGCCCTACTCAGGTCACTGGACTGCCTGCAGCTCTGTTGCTGTCATTTTCAAAATGAATAATATACAGCATGTGGGGAGTTTCAAATGAAGGAGAAAATACACTTTTGTGATTAAAACAGTTCACGTTAGTGACAAATGGGTGGGAGTCACTTAGAAAGATAAGGCATCTCAGGCGCCTGGGCGGCTCAGTCGGTTAAGCATCAACATCCACTCACGATCTCGCGGTTTGTGGGTTGGAGCCCCGCATCCGGCTCTGTGCTGACAGCTCGGAGCCTGGAGCCTGCTTCGGATTCTGTGTCTCCTTCTCTTTCTGCCCCTCCCCTGTTTGTGCGCTCTGTCTCTCTCTCTCTCTCTCTCTCAAAAATAAATGAACATTAAAAATTGTTTAAAAAAAGACAAGGCATCTTACAATCCATATTCATTATAACAAGTCAATTTCAAAACACTTATTATTTGCTACCAGATATACAATATTTTTTCAATTAAGATAAATTGATAATTTGGCATACTAGAAAAGACTTTGTCACCATTTACGGCTTCTTATTGAATGGGAGAAATGATAAAATATTTCATGATTTATTTTGTCTTTCATGTATACAAACTATGCCTCCTTCTTCAATTTAGGCATACATGATGTTTTCAGACTGAATAACTCAGTTGGAAGTTTTAAATGCCACTCTTTTTTAACATATAAAATATTCTATTAAACTGCAATAAAAAATTTGTTTAGAATGCATATATTTATGAAGTGCTACTTACCAGGCACTGTTCTAGGAGCTGCAGATAAATCAGTGAAGAAAACAAAGTCCCCTAAAAGGTTCAGTGCCATTATAAAGAACTTACATCCTTTCTCTTTTCTGTCCTGCCATCCTCAGATGACATGTAAGTAACCAGAAAATGTCATCCATTTTAACCTTTATAAAAATTCTGTGAAGTAGTATACAACCCATTTAAATTTTTGAGGTAGAAAATTGAGAGTAAAGAGGTCTAAAGTAATAGACCCCAAAACCCTCCAACCATAATTATGGAGTATCCAAGATGTACAGTAGCATTTTCCTACAAAGAAGACACAATTTGACTCAAAAGGAATATAGAGCTTAACTGGGTAAATACAACATGCATGTAGGAAATATAAATAACACTTCAAGGCAAAATATAAACAGTAGTTCTGATAGCTAAAGAAACTGAAGGTAGAATATGGACAGAACCCAGGCCTTTTGACAACTGATGTTTTAAGTACCACACCAGTGGACTCCAAGAAGGATAACTACGTTAGCCTTGCTCCATACCAAAGGTAATTCTTAAACACAGATGAAGTCCCAATTAAAATGATTCATCCTTTTAAATATTCATATACCTAAAATATAAATTCTTCATCATGACAAGGCACATAAAGAACTTCTTGGACAAGACTAATTTTGAAAAGAAAAAATTTGGAAAGAGAAGTGTTTAGGGGGATTATTAAACACTCAAGAGCAATATTAAAGAGGAAATACCAAAATCTGATATCATATTGAGTATTTCCTATATTTACTTTCTTAACTACCAATAACTTATTCATGGTTGGCACTGAACAGAGCTAGATAAGTTTTCTTGGCTGCCAGTAAAAGAACTAAATCCCACATTTATTTACCCTGATATACTGTTATGGACCACTTCTTGATGCTAAATGTGATTTCTCAGGGGCGCCTGGGTGACTCAGTAAGTTAAGCATCTGACTCTTAGTTTCAGCTTGGGTCATGATCTCACAGTTTGTGAGTGTGAGCCCCGCATTGGGCTCCACACTGGCATGCAAAGCCTGCTTGGGCTTTTCTGTCTCCCTCTCTCTGTCTCTCCTCTGCTGAAACTCTCTCTCACACAAACTAAATAAATGTTAAAAAAAAAAAAAGTGATTTTTCAGAGTTATATGGCAGTGAAAAGTTTAATACATAGACGATGCCTTTTCCTATCATTTCTGAAGGTAAGTTTTAACAAAGGAAACTTTCAAATCCTGCCAACAAATAGATATCTAAATACCAAATGTTTCAAATACTAAGGAATATTTAATACCTAAAATTGAATGTACTTTCTGAAAGAAGTTGTTTTTTTGTAGACACACGTAACTCTGAATGTAGGGGATGCTGTTGTAGGCCACCCAGACACAAGTGTTTATGCCTCCCAGTTGTAGGGAATGCCAGCAGCTGAAATCCAACTGGAAGGTGAATGTTCAAGGCCAGGCCCCAGGGGCAGCAGGTGTACAAGGACTGGTTGGTATGAAGGTATGAAGGCTCAGCCCCTTACCTCAAGTCTGGAAGGCCTATTCCAGCTCACAGCACTCAATGGGATCACCTGAGGCCAACCACAGGTCACCCCCTCCTTGGCAACCAGGCCTTCACCACTTCCAATGGGGCTGATTCTGAAATCACTGCCCGGTAAATTTACCGCAAACATGTTTTCATCTTCTGAGTCTTTCTCCCTGGGACACCCTCCGAAAATAATGAGTTTGGAATAATCCTTTTAATCCTTTCTGTCCATTACGTGGGGTGTCTGCTCACTTAATTAGCAACATTTGTAGCTAAACTTTTCAGAGTATTGCTGGTAATAAGTCAATAAGGCCAACATTTTCTAAACAAAATATACTAAAATGTTCTTCTCTAAATTATAACTGACTCAGGAAAAATCAATACAATTAAGTGGATGTCAAAAAGGGTGCTAAAAGTTAAAGTCAAAAGAAAATAGAAAAATGCATCTAGCAGGGACAGCACAGCTAAAAATCAATGAAACCTGTAGTATATATCAACAGATAAAGGCAATAAACTAATCTGGTTAGCAGCACAAGGCATCATGATATCTTTAGGTATCAGTAAGTTAAAAGTTCAAGAAAATTAAGCATTGTCTATAATTCCCAATAATTCAGCTCATACTTTGAACACTTCTTGCCTTATGAAATATTTTTAAAGCAGGTTGCCTTCATAAAATCCCCTGAAGAAACACTGAAATTGCTATGATAAATTACCAAATATCAATCTCTCATTGATTCCATGAGCATGTTTTACCACTCTAGGTAACATATATAGATATATGAATTTAGTTCTTCCAGTCACGTAATATAATGAAGTTTTATTTACTACCACAGGACATCCAAATTGATTTTTGTATATTATTGCCTCCAGTTTTTATTGATGGCTCTCCCCATATCTTCCTTAATCACTTCGACAAGCATTCACAAACTTGTACACAAAAATCCCATGTTATGCAATTTAATTGCATACATCAGCAGTAAATACTTTTCAAAGAGCAGAAATAACAAAAATTACCAAATGTCCTCCATCTATTCATGTAAGTTCTGGAAGTTGTCAAGTATCTATTAGAATATCTATAACCAAATTAGCTTCAGTTTTTTTAAGAACATCTGCTTCTGGGGTTTCAGTATAAAATATATTGCAGTGTCATAAAAAAAAAAAAAAAGAAGTCAGCTCTCTTGTCTACCATCTCATCCCACACTCAGAAAGGAAAAGATGGAAATGCCTTACTAGTCAAGGAAACAAAGCTACCAAAGATCAGTGAATGAAGTAAGGTGGAGATAAGACATAGCCTTACCCCTTCTCTCACACCACAGCCACTGCCCAGATTCGAAACCTCATTATTTCTTCCCTGTGTTACTGCAATTGCTAGTCTGGCACCCTTTCAATCCATTCAAGTCATCATGCTCAAGGGGAACTCTTACTGTGCCACATCACTGGTCAAAAACCAGTGGCTCCCTGCTGCTACAGCGAAACTTCCAAAAGGGTGGCCACAAATGGAAAACAGCTACTTGGAGATAGAGATCGCCTCAGTTCTTAGAGATCTGGGAAATCCAGGAAGGGTTTAGGTCAGCTGTCTTCAATTGGGAGCAGCTTCTTTCAAGGACCTCAGTGAACCCCATACATGATCACTGGCATTTGTGACATACTGCGTGGAGACTGCTCTGCATCGTCCATGTGCAGCACTGGCTTGCAAGATCTTCCACAAGCTCACTCCATGTCCCTATCAGTCACAGGTTTATTGGTTCCCTTCAGGAACTTCCCATGCCAGCCAAGCTTCTCTTCTCTTATCCTGTTCTGACTTCCCTAACTCTGTTCCCTCGGTTCAGAATTCCCATGCAATAGTCTGCAGGGCTGCTATAATGCTGTAGACAGGGTGGCTTTAACAGGAGTTTATTATCTCACTGTTCAGTAGGACAGAAGTTCAAAATCAAGATTTCAGCAGACCTGGCTCCTTCTAAGGACTGTAAGGGAAAGATCCCCAGGTCCCTCTCCTTGGCTCATCCGTGGTTACCTTCCCGTGTCTCTTCATCATCTTCATTATGTATGTTTTTGTGTCCACATTTCCACCAGTCATTCTGCATTAATGCCCACTTTAACTTGATTATCTTAGTAAAAGTCCCATCTCCAAATAAGATCACATTCCGAGGTACTGAAGATTAGTTCTTCAACATAGTAATTGTGGGGGGTGGGGTGGGAGTAAAATTCAACCCACAACAGACCTTATTTCCATTTCTCTATATCCATGTCCTACCTACCCTTCCAGGGCCAATCCATAGCACTTTTCTTTTTTTTTTTTTTAATATATTTTTTTAACGTTTTATTTATTTTTGAGACAGGGAGAGACAGAGCATGAACAGGGGAGGGTCAGAGAGAGGGAGACACAGAATCCGAAACAGGCTCCAGGCTCTGAGCTGTCAGCACAGAGCCTGATGCGGGGCTCGAACTCACGGACCGTGAGATCATGACCTGAGCCGAAGTCGGCCGCTTAACCGACTGAGCCACCCAGGCACCCCCATAACACTTTTCTTTACCCTTCATCTGGAAACTACATTCTGTTCCTTGAGATGTCTGTACTGGGGGCATGAATCACCTTTTCACCTATCCTCAGAGACACTCACTACCTTGGGCAGTATTTTTTACCACAACGCTTAGCACAATAAATTGTATACAATGCACGCTCAATAACTGTGGAATTAACAAATCACCATCCACTTAGGGAATGGTTTTGATCACAAAACAAACTGTTGAGGTAAGAAGAATGTCAAATATTCAGAGAGATCAGAAACCTTTAGATTTCAGGGTTTCTGGACTGGACATGCCTTTAGTGATAGAATCATGATGGCTGTAAATAACTGCAAGAAAGGATTTACTGTCTGCTCTACTTTAGGATACCAATATGTCTAGATACCAAGATGAACTTCAGAGATAATCCAGGTTGGAACCGACATGAACAAACCACATAGTTATATCATTATTAGAATCAACAGTCTCTTCTTATGGCATGCCTTGGTATGGACTCCGTAGCAAGTTTTTCACTCCTTCAGAATAGTACACATTTAGTTACACTTAGTTCCCTATAAATCAGCTTAACAGTGGCCATCACTCCATGGTCTATTGGCTATCATTTCTCCTGATGGATCTAAACTTCTGAATTTCCCATTATTGGCCCACAGGTCACTAGGCTGAATCGAGTATTTATCTACCACTAAAGAGGAATTTTCTCCTGGCTCCATTTAACAAAATGGAGCCTCATAATATGTAACATTTTCAAATTCTTCTTATTAATATCTACCCATACAGATACTGCCCACTCCATCTGTATGCCATGAAACATGAACTACAAAATTGTTTTCTCAATTTCTTCCCAACAGATAGACTGTATTTTCTATGAATCAAAGACAAAAATTGGAAACAGAGCCCTCCAGGTGATGCATGGAGAAATTTTGCCAGGTCTGAGCACTAATGCAGCTTCCTGCTGGAATGATGCAAGAGTCAGAAGACAGGGGAGAGATGATATTACTGAAATCGTCCAGTCAAGCCCCTCTTCATCCGGAGACAAGAGATAGACCCCCATCGACCCTGGGGAGATGCAGGCCATCCATTCCCTCCTGGTTCTGATATGTTCAGCAGCTCAAAATGCGTCTAAAAATATATAAGAAGCCGCACCATTGAGCTCTGCTCCACCTCAGATCTGGTGTGTAGGACATTTGACGTATGTAACTGGAGAAAACTATCATGTCAGAATGCTGGCAGAGTTTCCCAAAGGACTGAAGGTGGATGGGAAGGATCTAGCCGATGACAGAGGCCAGATGATCAGGAAGTCTGCAAGAGGGAAGGGCTGCTGGGCTCCGTTGCAGGGAGCAGTTTCTGCTGATAATGTCTAATTGTCTGGGTGTAAGTGTCACGGAATATACCAGTATTAATCATAGCCCAAACTGCAGACTTACGGTTAAATGCTGCCCTGACACAGACCAAGTGAGACACGTCAAGATTACTTCACACACATGGCAGGTGTTATAGCTACTCAAAATGCATTTGGAATTTATCCTACCACTATGGTCACACATAGGCATCACTGTGTGTAACAGCAAAATGCTGGAAACAACCATGTCTGCGTCACTAGTGGTATGATATATTTATAGAATGCATGTCTAAAAAGGAGCAAGAAAGCTTTCTCATGTACCCATTGTGCCGCCATATTAAAACAGTCGAACAGACAAAACAACCAGATGGTGAAAGAGTATGCATGTTATGCTGTTTTTTTGGGAAATATATAAAAAAAAAAGACAGAAAGTGAGCACATACGTTTTTAGATTTGTTTCTCTATGCATAAAGGAACTTGAAAGGACACATAAATAGTGTGGCCACCTTTTTGGAGAACTGGCAGAGGCAGTGCGGGAACAGGGCAATTTTGGGTCAGAGGTAGGAAAGACTTTTCCCCTATACCTCTGATTTTTTTTTTTAAATTTTTGATCCATGTAGGTAAATTATTTAATAAAAATATAAAATTTAATTTAAACTGAAAAATGAAAAACAATGCACTTGGCTATACCAGAATTATCCATTTCCTTCTATGAGACTCCTAGGGTTCAGAGACCTTTTAACAAATTGGTATGTTTTAGACAAATTATCTTACCCCAAGAAATAAGTTACCCTAGGCTCCAAGGTTTTCAAACTTGGATAGTATTATACCTTTATCTCTTTAGTTCTTATGACCAACCCTGTGTTTTGTAATTAATCACAGATATTTTATTTGAGAGACTAAAAGTATTTTATGTGGCTCCCCTGGCCCTCTTTAGCTACTGCTAATGACTTGTTTGTACAGTTTAAGCATAGGTTAGTCTCAACTGATTATTTCATGCTTAACCAACGTTATACCGTTCCCAGATTACCAATATCTTCAGTTAATGGAGAAACTTTGAATAATTATTATGTATTATTAGTAACTTCATAAAGGCTTAGTACAAATTATGATCTTTAGTCATTAATATTCATAGATAACTCGAATAACTGTTTTACCCCCATAATCCAATTATAAATGGCTAAGAATATACTATGCAGTCATCAATGTCTACCATCACTAGACAGATTTTCCCCTACAGGGAGACCTATACTTTTAAGATAAAAAATATAAAATTTAAATTTTACAAGTGTAGCCACACAAGAGACAAGAGTGAAAGAACATGTTTTATGCAATGATTCGGCACATATTATTGACTCCCCTTTAAGACTCTGTTTCATTTCCTATGCCCAAAGAACTAATAAGACCATCACCTCCTTCTAGCATTTCATCCCCTCTTGCACAGAATACTCAGACAGCTTCTCTGGATTTCTCTTCATTACATCCAACACCTTAGTATTGATGTTATTCCTCTACAAACAAAACAAAACAACAAAACACACTTGAAGGAACAATCTTATCTTTATTTTAAACTAGCCTCCACAGAAACTTCTGTTTATACAGTAAAACCCTCCACAAACCAGCTCCTCTGTCCTGATTTCCTTACAGCTCCTTCCTCCCACTCCTCCTATTCCCCAGTCTAGACTTCCAGATGGCCCCATTCTATACCCAACCTCTCCCTGGGTCCTCAGCTTTGGGTCACTTTGTTCTCTTGATCTAGAATGTCAGATAGGTCTTTCCAAATCACTGGTTGAACAGAGGTGGCCTGTGAGTCAAATCTAGCCAAAAGATGGATTTGACAAAACATGTACAGCAAGTTTCCTCAGAGGATGTTAAATACAAAGATCCTAAGATTCAAGATTTCAAGGTTTTCTTTAAAATTTGGGAGATCTGAAACACTGGGCTATGAAGCTATCCCAGTTGTATCTCACAAAGGCTCCACAGTTCTCAATGATCTACTGAGAAGCCATGTAGGCACTGAATTTTCTACTCCTCCCCCAGATCCTGGCACCATTCTTTAAAGCCCAAACTAATCATCATTAATTTACCCTGCATTGATATCCTTCCAAATCTTACAGTACTGGAAATAGCCACAATATTTAGAAAAAAACGTTCAACTTCATTTGCATCCAAAGACAAATAGTTATGAGATACAGTTTATCCACTTATAGTATTGGGAAGATTTTTTAAAATGTGTATTTATTTTTGAGAGAGAAAGAGGCAGAAAGAGAGGGGACAGAGGATCCTAAGTGGGGCTGGAACTCATGAACTGTGAGACAATGACCTGAGCCAAAGACCAGTGCTTGGCCAACTGAGCCACCCAGGTGCCCATAGTACTGGTAGGATTTTAAAAGCATTCTAACCTTCAGTTTTAGTTTTAGTGGAGAAGTAGCCCTCCTATATGCTCTAAGTGATAGTATAAATTGGCAGAAATATCCTGGGGGGTATATTTAGAAATATACTTAAACATTTTTAAGTGGATATAGGCTTTGATCTAATATATGTATTTATAGATTTTGAGATGAACTGTTCAATACATGAGCTAAGATATATGTACAGGGATGATCATAACACCCTTTTTAATAGCACAGACTGAGAACAAATTAAAAGCCCAATAACAGGAATTGGGTTAAATTATGGCGTAGGCACTCAGCAGTCTATTATATAAAAATTCAAATGCAGCAGTATAGAAAGAGGATCACAACATATTCTGAAGACTGGTGTACAGAACAGTGTACAATCCGTATGTGTGTTATGTATGTAGTGTGTATACACATAAGTATATGCCTCTGAATCTTAGTCAACATGAACTTGTAAGCCAACTATTGACGTTGTAGATGGTTAGTACTTATAATCAAACTCTCTGTCAATCTTCACTGTATATCTCCCTTGAAAACAAACATTGAAATTATTAAAACAACAATAACAACAACAACAACAACAACAACAACACTAAGCTGGAAACTTCAAAGAGTTTGAAGAAAGCACTTGAATTGCATTAACCAGAGGGATGTCTTATGCAGATATTGTACACCCTGTATGATAACCATTATTACACTGCACATGTTCATAGTTGTACTTGACTTGAATTTATGCTTAGGACCAAGGAAAGAAAGCTATCAATACAAGAAAAGATTGTGCTTGAAGTGAATCATAAACTTAATTGTATTCCTTTCATTTTAAAACATAAAATGTCAGCATCTGCATTTAAGTTCTGATTAAGAAAATAAATGAACCTGCCTATTTACACATTGGATTAACACCCATACCCAGGTATAAAAACTCCCCTACCCTGTCTTTCTTTGGAGGGAACATCTGACATGAAGCAGTCAAAAGTCATTTAGTGACTGACATTGACATAACTTTGCCACAAGCAACTAAAGCAATTACCAGGGCTGGTTTGGGCACAGCTGAAACACCTTGATAAGGCAGCAGTGAAAAATGACACATCATGCAACCTGAATGGTTTCATCAGCGCAACACTAAATCAGCATGTATGTCTCCAACACTCTCATTCTGTCGATAATAGAATAATCAAACAGAAAGGAAGAGTGTTTCCTCCAATTTCTGCTGACAGTCGGAAATGGAAATAAAGTGATACATGCCCATGTTGTGTCTTTCAAATGTATTTTAGCCAAGACGGTTTCAATTTACTGTCCCATAAACCACTTCATATTTTAACCCAGCATGGTTTGTAGTTAATAAGCACCAGATAAGAAGAGACTGCATTTACTCCACTGCCCATTTCTTCAGAAAGTGATGTTTAATACACTTAACAAAAACTAAATCCAAAGATACTACATTAAATAAGGTCCATCTCGAGTTGGTAAGAATCAATCTATTTTAGCAATAATACAATCACATATAGTCCTAAGACTAAAATTTTGATTTAGGGCTTCTCATAGAAGCTCATGAGACAGCTGTATTATAGACATCATTGTATGACATTGTTTAAAGACAGTCTTTACCCCTGCAATTTGGTGTTTGTTATATGAAAGTGAAATCTTCTTTCTACTGCATTCAGCCTGATGACCTAAATCCTGGTTGATTTATAGGTGACCACAGTGTTTCATTACTTCCATTCCCCATCATTCCCTTGGCTATCACTAACGCTGGTCTCCTCGCAGCTTCTGGTCTCAACCTAGATCCCAACCCCCCACTCTTCCTACTCCCTAATTCACCTGTCCAACAAATCTGCATTGGCAGAACAAAAGTTAAAAAGCAAACAGATCATAAATGTTTACATGTAACATTTTGGGGATTTGGCATACTCCCCAAAATACTGTTTGCCAAGACTAAGCTGCAATCACACTGCTCCCACGTTGTTGGAAAAACAAAGTTCTCATAAAAATTAAAAAGTGAAAAGTCAACTGCATATCATTTGGGAAAAGTCCAGAAAAACTCTGACATGTTTTCTTATTTCTTTTCATTTTCTGTTTATAGATTAATACAAAAGGGGGAAAACTTCCTCTTTTATGACTATAACCACTATGTTTAAGTTTTAAAATAAAAAATAATAATAATCACATATATTCAGTGAAAATGTGCTTGAACTTGGGCTAGAATAATAAAAGTGGGAGGTATGTGATAGGGAAGGAACTTTGAGAGGTCATTAAGCCACTCCCTGGTCTAAGGACAAGGCAATGTTAAACAGCACAGAAAAAATCTGAACCTGTCCTCCGTTTAAACCTTTTTTTTTTTAATCCCTCATTCTTTATTATTTCAAGCTAAAAAATTCAAAGGTCAGGGATAATGTGGTTTCAGGAAATAAAACAATTGGCCATTGGGGTACCTGGGTGGCTAAGATGGTTAATTATCCGACTCTTGCTTTCTGCTCAGGTCATGATCTCATGGTTCATGAGAGCTCCTCCTTGGGATTCTCTCTCTCCCCTTCTCTCTCCCCTGCTCATGCTCTCGCTCTCTCAAAATAAACAATAAATTAAAACAAAAAAAAATTGGCCACCACTCAGGGGAGATATGACCTAGAACTCAAACCCTTCCATTCTCCTTGTATTTTCCCTTAAGGAACTGGACTTTGACCCCTACCCTTGGTGAAAGGGCCCACCAACACTGGAACTTCTTCCCTGTTGGTTGGGGCTTCCCCATCTCACTGTATCTGTACTCCTCTCACTCACTGCTAGCTCTCCAGTCTACACTCCACATCATGACATTTGTTGTTGGTAAACCTTTCCTGTACCAACTTTCGAAAATATTTTCACATTATCCAAGAACAATATAATTTTAAGAACAAATTAAAAAGTAACTACTCAAAGATTTTCCATTTCCCCTAATACTTCTTTCTAGGAATATATGGGAATAAGCCACAAAGAAGTTGAGGAGATGTCTAATGAATTTACCTCATTGAAAATACCTTGGGATCAACATTTCAGTAGAAGAATCATGAGCCTATATGATGCATTTGTACCAGTATAAATTAACTAACATTAGGAGCTGATATATAATTTCATTACCATCTACTGAGAAACTATATATATACATATATATATATAAATAGAAAATATTATATTTATACAAATATATATATTTGATTTTCTATATATCTGATTTTCTATAAATCAGACACTAAGAATGTTCTATTTGAGACAGGCCCAATTCAATTTTTATTTATAATTTTAATGCACCATATAAAAAGAGGTAGATAACAGGGAACACTATACATTTTCTAGAGGAAAAATCCAATTTTCTCTCTCCTTATTTTACTCTCTTTTTCCCCATATCATCAAAAAAACATACCTTAATTTGTCTCTCAGTGAACTGACATGCTTGCCTAACTGAATAGGAGCTTTCCCAGCAGAGGCCAGATAACTAATATCCATGGTAAAATCATTTCCCATGTTTCTTGGATTCATGAAAAAGCAGCCTCAGACACTACAGACTCAATAGTTATATCCAAATATTAGCTGGAATATATTTGAAGTTTCTCTTAAGCTCATATACGGCTGCTAAAATGTGCCCACGCACCATCCACTACTTTAATATAAAAACACCAAGAACCCGCTTCTGTCAGCTAAATGCAAACATTGTCTCTAACATTTCATCTTTTATATTGTTTGTTCCTTGTCCTTCCCTCCAAGAGATATTTTTATTAATTCCTTAAGCGCTTTGCTAAATTAATCTTAGGATTAATTAAACAAATTGAACTAGCTGCACTGCCATTTTACTGGAGGTCTACATGGTAAGGCGTGGCTTAAATGTGCATATGTCATTGCAGACGCCATGTTGGCAAGAAATCATGCCATGCCACCACACTACCTTGAAGGGCACTCAAGCTTTCCTCTTTCTGATACGTCCACGGCTATTTCTTGAGCAGCATCAACATGCTCAGCAGTGTGCTGTAAAAAATGACGACACGTAGTCCGACTAAAAGGATATGGGGATTTTGTAGGGAAGACCTACAAGTTAATGGGCTGTCAGCCCAGTTTGATAACAGCTCTGATAAGAGCTAAGTGTGGGATGCTATGGGCCATCATGTATGTCTGATAACACAGGAGAGGAAATGAACAAAGGCTTTCTCATGGTGACACTTGAGCCAAATTTGGGAAGGCCACATAGGAAATACCCTTGAAAAACAGGGGAAGCACGACAGAGAGAGGACACGGCAAGGCAACTTTTCAGAAAGGCTCAGTTTAGCTGCTCACAGCTATAACCTAGGGTCTAAATATGGAATATGAAGATATGAGGATGAACAAAAAGGCAAGAGTCAAATGTTGAAGGAATGGTATTTTATGCATATTGTTTTGGCCAGTGGTTGGCAGATGGCAAAGTTTTCCTTGCTCACAAGTTTCTTGAGAAGGACTGAGGGAAAACAAAGCAAAACAAAACAAAAAACAAAACAAAGCAAAAAATACCACCAAACTTCTATGACTGAAGAAGTTTGGTGAACATCGTCCCTTGAAGGAGTTGAGAGGTCTTACAAAACAGCCACTTAATTATTTTAACCCAGTTTGGTAAACACATAGGATTGTGTTTCATATGATGCACATTACAACAAGCTGAGCTAGTGGTACACGCTTTGACAAATGCTGCTGTAGATAATGGGAACCAACTGAAAGAAGGCAGAGAGCTTTAAACCATCCCTTGCTTCCCAACAGGGTGAAAATGAATGTGAAAAGGGGCAAGACCACAGGTACGAAAGAGGGGCAAAAGGTATTGCTTTTGAAACTTTGGGAGCCAGAGGGATGGCTTCTAAGACCCTTCCAGGGTCAGCATCCCATGACAGTAAAATTAAATCATTTAAAAATTGGTTTCATAATCATTAGAAACTACCATCACAAATGAATAAAGATTTTGATCTTTTGAGTGCACTTAGACCTTTTAAAGGCATCCTTTGATGCTACATTGAGCTATTCTATTAATAAAGAAGAGATTATAAAAACCATTACTGAGATATGGTGCTTTCAAGCATTTATTACATTTGGGGATGCTTCCCTAAAAATTACAATGTACTTAAAGTATTAATGTTGAATTACCTCTCATATGCATTATTAGCACTCTTCTTTCAAGTTAGCTGTCGGAACCTATTATGTAAGTGTATATCTTGCGAGCCAATGTCATCGTCCTCACGCGTAGACATAATTTTTATGACCTTGCAATCAATTGGTTATGGCCTACATCACAGCTATAACTTCCAGCAGTATATACATCATCATGTCAGACAATTAATATTTTTGAAAGCAAAATTTAAAGCTTTTAGGGACTCTCTTTCATTTCAAATCATGATTGAAATATTTTTAAAATTAATGTTATATGCAAGAACCTGCCTTAAGCCCACCCAAACATGGCGGGCACATCATCCCTGATTACCTTCTTTCCAAACCTCAAAAGGGCATCCAGGGGAATACTGAATACCAGGCATTTTTGAGAGGCTTTCCGGAGTCAATATTCAGGGTGGAAATCTAAGAGGACTGGCTCTTCTGAGTGTCGCTTTGTTACATTACGAGGCTTTGTTATTGGCAAGCAAACTGACTAGGAGCTGGTAAGGCCAGGTTTATTGGCTGTAAAAGTATACATCCCCAAGGAAGACTTAACTGCACTCAAGTTCTTAATGGATCACCTGTTGGTTACATTTCCAATTTAGTCTCATTGTGTGAACTATAACAGAGGCTTGAACTACTCAAGCTAAAAGCAACAAATCAGGTAACCACAGCCCTTCCTCTCTGAAATTAAAAACAGCCTCGTGGGCAAATATGTTGCTACATACTTTTGAGTAGGTAGGCATCTCTTGCTAATTGTGAATTAACATCTGTATCCGCCCCCAAATAAACTAATCAATACATGCTTTTTTTTTTTTTTTCTTTTTGCTTAAGGTCTGTCCTTAATCCTGCACTGCTCTGAGTAGGCTGGGATAAATGATACCAATAGCTCTCATTCCTGGAAAAAAACCAAAAACGTTACCCATGACATTTGATGACCCTTTTTTTGTTCTTCCTTCCTTGGATCATAGGAAATGCCCTTCCAACCTCTGTCCACACCACAGGCTCCGGCCTCACCACCACCTCCTCAGGGAAGTTCTGCCCAGAACACCGGGCTCCTGCCACCCACTAGCCTATGTTTCCACAGCACCACATCTTCCTCCACGTTCACACTTAAGAATCATTGAACGGCCATTCTTGGTGATTTGTTAAATAGCTGTCTTCACAGTGTCTGGTGCCTCTAAGTACTGGCTGAACATTTATTTGCTACTCGACAGACTGCTGGTTTATAATTCCTTGCATTCTCTCTCTTGATTTCCCACACTGCATATATGTTCAACAGGGAAAGAGTACTCTTTTTTTCTAGAATCAGAGATTCTAGACAAGATTTTGAAATGGAAGGATTTTTTTTTAATGTCAAAAGTGAGGGGGCGCCTGGGTGACCCAGGAGGTTAAGCATCTCGCTCTTGATTTTGGCTCAGGTCATGATCTCAGAGTTCGAGAGTTCGAGCCCCACATTGGGTTCTGTGCCAATGGTGCAGAGTCTGCTTGGGATTCTCTCTCCCTCTCTCTCTCTCTCTCTCCCTCTCGCTCTGCTCCCCTGCTCGTGCTCTCTCTCTCTCTCTCTCTCAACATAAATAAATAAGCTTAAAAAATGAAACAACTCAATTTTATACAAGTCTCTTCATTTCTTAATTGATCAGTTTCTAATACTGGCAGTTGAGTTTTCCCTGATACTGAGATAAGGTGACTCCTTGTATAACTTCATCTACTTCTGTGAATAGGCAGCAATGCTCAGAAAATGGTCAAAATAAAAATTCTACAATAAAAAAAAATCCAGCATTTCAAAGCAAAAAGAACTCACCCTCCATATAATCAGGCATTGCTCTGCATAATAGAGATTTTCCTAGATGATGGATTTTTTTTTCCCCTTCTCTCTTTGATTTAGGCTACTTGGAATAGTCTGGGCTTCCTCCTTAAAAATTTGAGGTATTTTAGCAATAGTTTTACATAACATGACTTTTGGGAAAAAAAAATCTACCTCTTCGTATGTATTTATACCCAACATCTATTTCAATAATCGTCAAGGAGATAAGAAATGTGTAGCTATAGTGACACAAGGAACTTTTATTTAAGTTGCTCTTGGGTATATACTAAAACTGACATGATATTTTGACCAAAAATATCTTTTTAGCTGTTTTACAAGCTTGCTGTACACATAAAATAGAAGCCAAAGATGGAAACTGAGTGAAATGTAAACTGCTTTTTTTTCCTGAATGTAGCATTACTCCAAAAAAGTTACTTTAACTTTTGTGACTACATCATTCCATATTTCCAATGTCTTTGAAAGGAAGTTATATTATTATAGGTTATTAAAAGAAATGAATGTGAATAATTTAAGTCAGATTTCCACAGTTAAATTTACAGAGTTAAAGGTCAGCAAATAGCATAAACCCACAATGTGTTGGCATGTTCTGTTGGGTCAGAGTTTCCCTAAAAATGACTTATAATGTGTCCTTGCTGGTAGCACACATTCCTTTCAACATAATGCTGATTTGACTTGGACATGATAATTTCAGTGGAGAGAATTACTTAATTTCTTACCTGGTTATCAGTGGAAAAAAAAAAAACACGTTAAAGGAACAGAAGACATTGTGGTTTTTCATGAGGCAAAACTTTTTTTTTTTCAGAAATCATCATTACTGTTATTACAATGCCTATCAGTTTTAAATATTTACCCTGTGAGGCACTTTCCTAGATGCTTTATATCTATTATACCATTGAAGGACACTGCCCAGGACAACACAGTAAAATAGGCATTTTTATCTCTGTGGATAAAATGAATGCTTAACAGAAGATTTTAACTTTCCTGGATAGATTTAAAATCTAGCACTAAGGGATTCCAATGCCCAGTGTTTCCACTTAGAATTCATGTGATCTAGGGGCGCCTGGGTGGCGCAGTCGGTTAAGCGTCCAACTTCAGCCAGGTCACGATCTCGCGGTCCGTGAGTTCGAGCCCCGCGTCGGGCTCTGGGCTGATGGCTCAGAGCCTGGAGCCTGTTTCCGATTCTGTGTCTCCCTCTCTCTCTGCCCCTCCCCCGTTCATGCTCTGTCTCTCTCTGTCCCAAAAATAAATAAACTTTGAAAAAAAAATTAAAAAAAAAAAAAAAAAATTTTTTATATAAAAAAAAAAAAAAAAACAAAAACGTTAGCAGCTATAACCATAAACATCTCGCTTAAATACGGACTCTGCATTCAAGACTAAAAGAACATGGTATACATTGAAAACCAGATTTAAAGCCTCAGAAAATCAAAACTGTTAGATATAAAAAAACACCTGGGAAAATTTGGTGGCAAGAATCTCTGGGTTCACGTAAAGACTTGCAACTTACAACATCATTGAAGATCCATTTATATAGAGCACTTGAAAGTTTTTTTCAAAAAGTACAATTAAGAAAATACATTCTCTAGCAGTTGATCTCCAACTCCATATCCAGAGGTGTCCACCAAGGAAAGCCATATGCAAAAGCCAAAAACAATAATAGCTACATCTCACTCAACACATACTATATGTTTCACTTAGTACTCTGCTCTCACTCTCTCTCTCTCTCTAATTAGCTAATCTTAACACTTAAAGAGTTAAGTCACCTGCTTAATTATTAGGCAAAGCCTGACTTTAGAAGACAGTACTGAGCACATAGTAGGTTTGCAATACTTACTGAATATATGTGAGTGATCTTTAGCCACAGTACGCAGGAGATCTAACATCACAGATCATCAAAGTGACTTAGGCTAGAGACAAATAAATGTCTTCACCCATAAGTTATTGACTTACATACACGACAAGATTTATATCATTATATAAATATATATATATTATATATATATTATATAAATATATTATATATATAATATATTTATATAATATATATATATATAAAACACCTACACAGACTTAAAAGCACAAATGGGTTATACACAACCTACTCATTGCAAATTGATTTTCATATTTATCAATATATCTTGAACCTCATTTCAAATCAGTATTATTCTTTGTCATGGTTGCATACCATTGTATGGATGCGCCATAATTTATATACCATTCTCTCCATTGATTAGGTGTTTTTAGATTTTGCTATTACAAACAGTGCAATAAACATTCTTGTGCTTAAATGTTTGCATACTCGGTCACGTGTACACCAAAAGTCCTAAAAGTTGAATAGTAATGATTATTAGATGACTTATCATTAGGAATTATTATTCCTAAACGTTGACAAATTCCTAAAGTTGAATTCCTGAGTCAAAGAGTAGGCTTGTGAATAAACATGGGTGTGTCCCACCTTGTTGGTGACTGGTTCTCTGAGAACAGTGACTCTGTTTTTGCTCCCAAAAGTAACACCAAAAGGCTTCTCCATGCTCTTTCGCCGCTGAGAATAACAACTTTTAAATTGTTGCCAATATAACAGGTGAAAAGTGCATATTATTGTCCTTTTCATTTTAATTTCTATAATGAGGAGATTTTAAGAGAAACTTCAAATTGAAAATACCTAGAATTACCCAACCCAAGTGAAAAGAAAGCCTTTCAGAGGAGAGGTGGAGGACAGTCTGTAGGGACTGGACATGGCAAAAATGGTAGAAATATCTCTCACTGTAATGACACCTGAAATATTATGGGTGTTCTACTAATTTGCCTCTACCACATCGTGGTATCTTTCCATCTTTACTATATTTGCCAAATCAGTTTGTCATAAGAAGGGAGCTATTCTGATATCTGATAGTCCACATGATAACAAATACCTGGGTGTTTCCTTAAATTAAAAAAAATTCTTAAATGAAATTAATATAAAAATTTAAAAAAACTGTTGAATACGAAGCGCTTTTTATAGTCCACCACTGGGTTTGTTGGCTTTTTAAAACCACAACCTTCTTGAAAATAAGAATATAGTTTATATACCTAAATAAACATACAAAGCGATTCTTAAATACTCTACACTTGCTCCTTGAAGTTATTTTATTGTTACACAGTGTTTTTTATTAAGAATAAGTGAAAATACATTGACATTTTCCAAAATACTCGTCACTTTCAGTATTTAACCAAATAACTTTTATTTCCTAAATGATTTACAAACGTTTCACGAAATCCTCAAACTAATCACTAAATAATACTATTATTAATCCAATATTACATGGAAGAACAACCAATGCTTAGAAAGAACAGCAACTTTACTCAAGACACAGGTCTAGAAATTGGCAAAGAGAGCACAGAAACACTGCCATAAGGACTTCCATTTTCCCTTGCTTCCTCTGGCTTAGAGTTTTAGAACAATGTAATTTCAGGGTTGGTGAGGGATTGACAGCCCATTGGCTTCAACTACTTCTTTTACAGATGCAAAACAACTCATCTGGAGTATTTTTGTCTCTACATCTGGCACAATCTTCGCCACTAATGGAAAATTGTACTTGATTGTAAGATGAAGTAACGTGTCCAATTCCACACAACTCACTGTTAGCAGAGCAGATACCAGACTACATTCTTTGCCCAGGAAGCCAGTGTGTCTGTATTCACCACTTGAGAAAAAGAGGGTACGACACAACTTTCCATTGGTGAAAGGAATGTCTACCATTGCATTTGAATTCTCAAACACAGGAATGATTTAGGTTAACTTTAAGGTCCAATACTATTTAGAGACAGAGACAGAGCTGTCTTAGAAGCAGATATATCGAATCAGACAGAGAAGAGTTATATGGAAAGACTCAACAAAAATTAAGTACATGTGTTTACCAGGCCTTTCTTAATGTATGTCAGTACCTGTCAGGTACTGAATATATTTTATTTTTAATTTGATTTGAAGAAAATAACTTCTTATATGGACATCTGCTTGGCAAACAGTTTGTAAATTCTTCTTTTGCCCGAAGTGCATTGCTGGGAACTCTATGGGGTTCCAATACAAAGCAAAGGTCCTACTGCAAAGGTGTAACGAGATCTTATGAGTCAAACAACTCCATGTTATAATTTGTTTCACTTATTAAACTCACAAGGAAAAACATTTGGGAACCATTCATGTACTTGCTTTCTATTCTGTACCATCTGTACTGTCAGTCTCTGAGCTCCTTAAAGCCACAGTATTTTTGGTAACCATTCCCTGGCATAGAGTATTTTCTAAGTAAACTTCTGTTAATGCTTACATGAATGAATAGTTCCTACCTACTATTGTTCTATTACAGTGTTCTCATCCTTGAATGTATGTTAGAGTCACTTGTTTAACATTAAAAATAGTGATACCTTCACCTGATTCCACCAGGATTCTGATCAACCCTATTTGATTCATCAGGGCATGTGACTCGAGGTATTGTCATGTGTATACATCTATTTGTTGTAAATTTCCATTTGATTCCATGTCTTGATTATCTTGGTGTCTCTTTAGGAGATATTGCTACACGGATGTCATATTCAAGATATGACAAGACACAAGCAAGTCAAAACTTGCTGCTGTGAGACCTATACTTGGTAGTAAATATACTCAAAGTAACTCTGCAAGTTCAAGTATAACTTTAGATGTAGAATTATTGTGATATTTGCCCTTCTTTCCTCCACTCCTCCCTACTCCCCACCATAAGGTACCGTTGGCTTTTAGTGATAATTCATTAGCCTAGATCATTCTGAATACTATAGTATTTGTGAATGGCCAAAAATCTAAACAGGATTAAGGAAAAGGAACATATAGATCAAATTCAAAAGAACTGAGCATAAGCCTGGGGTGAAAGAGCAGACACACAATTGGATGGATGACTTCTGCCTCACATACGTGCTTCAGGACAATAAGAAGAAGACACAGGGATGGCTTTCAGAATAGCTTTGAGGCCGGGCAGTATCCCAAATGGGTTGGGTAGGCAAAGCAAAGTTCCATGGCCACTACCCATGTGTCTCATTGTCAGCGAAAAGCATCTAGTCAGACGTGAGAACACTCTGGGGTTATCTGAAACATACTAGGGCACCCACTCTCCTCCTCCATGCAAGCCTAATGTAAACAACTCATTATAAGACATACTCTTCCACGGCCAATGCGTGACACAGGTCCATACGCTCATCTCCTTTGTAAGGGGATCAATCCATAGAAATGATTTTCAACCCCTGTCCCATAAGTCCTTGAGCAGAATATTCTTCCGCCGTTCACAAAATATGCTTATTCTAAAGCACAGTTCAATGCAATTCTTCCCAGAGACAGAATAGCATTAAACCTGGGCTTAGTTCTCATTCAGTAATTGAGAAAAAATGACTTCCTTTCACCCAGCTTTCCATAGAGAATTAAGGCAAGACCAAGGTTCCAATCTCTACTAAGTTACTTCCTTTGAATAAGTTATATTACCTTGCTGTGTCCCATTTTCCTCAAATGGAGTTGATTAAAGGGAAAGTTAATACAGCACATCACGATTACAAAACATTTGGTATGTGCTTCATCATATCATCATATTGTCTTCAATCACTCTTCTCTCATGTGGGTATTTTTGTTCAACCATATTAGAGATGAGTTTACTCAATCGGAAAAATTCAATATTACTTTTAAGCTAGTATACGTAGAATCAAGATTAAATCATAGTCCCTTCATTGCAAATACTATGCTCTGTATTTCCATCACTGAAACCTAACACTTGCTCCCACAGGAGAAAGGGGGCTTTCCATTTTTACTCATCTCAGGTGGGTCATGAGCTGTCACAGAATCTAACAGCCTGCTGCCAGTGCTTCGTTTTAAAGGAAAAGAATAAACAGAAGTAGCACCTGTCAAGTTCCTTCTAAAGGTCCCGATGTAAATGAAGGTGAACTCCTAGAAGGCTTTCTTTAATGAGTTCAAAGAGTTTTGTAATAATAGTAGGATTCACATTCCTCCTTAGCATTTATCACTACAAGCCCAGATTAGAAACAGCTCTAAAGAGGATAAGTTTCCTAGAGGTGAATCCTAAGATGCAAATTGCATGCAAAGACTACAAAATGTGAACAGATTGAACAAACAGATTGACTCTCAAGGACAAAGCATGAATTTATATATCCTTCCAGATTCAAAGAATCATGGTTTTGTAAAACTACATTAACTAAATCTTAATTTTCTTAAAAGTAACTAAAGTATTTTTGCATTGTGTCTTATTACATTTAGAGGGATATTAAGCACTTCAACACTTTAATAACTGCCACACAATTCAAGTACCATAAACATGTTAATTCCTGATTTACTTGCCCTCACCAAGGAGTTAAATTTCTACACTCCTACCTCAACAGGCCCTTAAAGCATACATATGGAAGAAAGTCAAGGATTGAAAAATAACTCTGACAGAATGGCGAATTGACTTATAAGTAATTTAAAAGCTCTATTTTACTTCCTAAATTATCTTGGAAATGAGAATTTTGAACTCAGTGTTTTAGAAACTGTTCGATTTCATATTTTTTCCAGCTTAGGAAATGTCATTTAGAATAATACAAATACGTACATACTTTATATTCAACGGGGAAAATTATTTTTTTCCATATTTCTGTCCCTTGAATTGCAAAAATAATGCCATGCTGACTATAGAAATTCAAAGAGAACTGTTCAAACTTTCTAACATACAATGAATGGATACTTGCTGTCTCTATTCCAACACAATCCCATACCCTCAATATTAATGTGCACTGTTAATTGTATATATTATATATTTTATATACACACACATATTTTTGAACAATTTATTTGAAGTTTAAAAAAAAGATGTTTATTCTAAGGTACTTCCTAAGACAGTACAGCAAGGGAAAGGTAATGGAACAGGTAAGGAAGTCAGTCAGCTAAAGAGATTCTTGCTTTGTTACTTCACAAATTAGAGACCATGGTTAAATTATTTAATATCGCTGCACGTCAATTAACTCGTTGATAAAGTGACATTAAGTTTGTGTGAGAATTTAAAAAGATAACATATAATGAAATTGCCAATAGAGCTTAGAGCATTATAACTACTTAAAAGCTAGATCTATATAGTTATTATTATTAAACCACATTGCTACTTTAAAAAAATATTCTCTCAATTAAGAGGACTGTAGGCTAATAATTTGATTACTGACTGACTCAATTCAGGTCACATATAATTCAGATGACCAATCCTCCAGTCCACTGTGGGCTAAGGAACTTAGGTCCTGGGACTCAATGCTTTCTGTGCTAAAAGTGTTGGTGCTATAATTCCCAGACAAACCAGGAGTTGGGCCCTATATAAGGTAGGAAAAGAGTAGCCGGGTGGAAGAAAGCAGAGGAAATGAAAGTAACTTAATTGCACGTGTCTTCTGACTATCGTTAGATGGTCAGAAACTAGAAATAAAATCACTGTCAATTTCCCTAGCCTCTAAGACCACTCACTCTCATTAAGCCAGATCTTTCCAGGAAAGATGGCTGCCTGTACTCAAGATCTCAAATGGAATAGACACTTCTCTAAAGAAGACATCCAGATGGCCAACAGGCACATGAAAAGATGCTCAACATCACTCCTCATCAGGGAAATACAAATCAAAACCACACTGAGATATCTCCTCACTCCAGTCAGAGTGGCTACAACGAACAAATCAGGAGACTATAGATGCTGGAGAGGATGTGGAGAAACAGCAACCCTCTTGCACTGTTGGTGGGAACGCAAACTGTTGCGGCCACTCTGGAAAACAGTGTGGAGGTTCCTCAGAAAATTAAAAATAGATCTACCCTATGACCCAGCAATAGCACTGCTAGGAATTTACCCAAGGAATACAGGAGTGCTGATGCATAGGGGCACTTCTACCCCAATGTTTATAGCAGCACTTTCAACAATAGCCAAATTATGGAAAGAGCCTAAATGTCCATGAACTGATGAATGGATAAAGAAGTTGTGGTTTATATATACAATGGAATACTACTTGGCAATGAGAAAGAATGAAATCTGGCTTTTTGCAGCAATGTGGATGGAACTGGAGAGTGTTATGATAAGTGAAATAAGTCATACAGAGAAAGACAGATACCGTATGTTTTCATTCTTATGTGGATCCTGAGAAACTTAACAGAAGACCGTGGGGGAGGGGAAAGGGGAAGAAAAAGAGAGGGAGGGAGCCGAACCATAAGAGACTCTTAAAAACTGAGAATAAACTGAGGGTTGCCGGGGGGGGGGGGGCGCCCCCGGGAAAGTGTATGATGGGCATTGAGGAGGGCACCTGTTGGGATGAGCACTAGGTGTTGTATGGAAACCAATTTGACAATAAATTTCATTTTAAAAAATATATAAAAGAAAAAAGAGGAAAAGAAAAAAAAAACTCTGGCCTTTTCTTATAAAGTTAACCATGCTAATGATATCACCAGAAATTCGTGTGAGTCAATGAACTCACTATGATGTATTGCTACAGTAGAATACTCCTCAAAAATTTAAAAAGAATAAACCACTGTTATATGCAACAATGTAGATGAATCTCGAAACCATTATACTGAACAAGAGGAGCCAGATTCAAAGCGGTATATACTACATGCTATTATTTACCTGACTGGCAAGAACAATCTATTGTGAGATACAGCAGACTAATGGTTTGCTGAAGTGGAGGCTGAGAGGAAGGACTGAAATTGAGGCATGAAGGAATTTTAGGGATGATGGAAATATTCTAAATATTGATATGGACTATGATGACACCAGTGATAATATTAATCAAAACTCATCAAATTCTATGTTTAAAATGTATTCTCACATAAATTAAACCAGAATAAAGTAATCTTTTAAAAACTCAACTAGCTTGGGGGGGTACCTGGGTGGCTCAGTCGGTTAAGCATCCGACTTCGGCTCAGGTCATGATTTCGTGGGTAGTGAGTTCGAGCCCCGCGTGTGTCGGGCTTGGTGCTGACAGCTGGGAGCCTGGAGACCGCTTCCAGATTCTGTGTCTCCCTCTCTCTCTGCCCCTCCCCTACTCATGCTCTGTCTCTTTTTCTCTCAAAAATAAATAAATGTTTAAAAAAAAAAAAACAACTCCACTAACTTGGGAGTTATTTGGTCGGGTTTTTGCAAGTGTTAAATACACTCTCCTTAGTATATACTGATATCTGTATCCACTGGAATCAATAAGCCAATGTGATTTATTCAGCAGACATGAGTCAAAACTGTGACAAATCAGGTTATTGGGCCTCTAAGAAGTAAAAATTACAGAAAATACAATAGTCTGAATAAAATAGAGCTTATATGTGGAAATACAACATATCTTCCCCTGGAACATTCTTGTGAATTCACTGCTACATAGTTGTCCAGGTATAGGAGAGACAGTAGTATAGTCATAATGAAAGGAATGCTCCTTTCTTTCCATTGTTCTCATTGGAATACCCATAAATCTCCTCTAAAGGAATCATTTAATTTGGTAATCATTTATTTTAGCTATAAAAATAAAAACCAGCTGCATACAGCTTTCAAAATTATTTGACAACTTCCTTGTCTTGATTTATTTGCTGACTCTATAGATTAAATACAGTTGTTTCGAATATATTCCCTTCGCAATTATTTCAAAATTAGCTAAAATAATTTTAATCATTTTGTTAGCTAATTTTGGGAAGGTTCTAAACTATTTTATGAGTCTACTGTTTTATATAATTCCACTTTTCCTTATAGCCCCTTAGCCAGTTTTATTCACAACAACAACAACAACAAACAAGGTCGTTAAAATTGTATTTCCTATTATTCATTTCTCTAGTATAAATAATGAAGGTGGATACCACCACTAGCAGTCCTTTTAGTTCTTAAAGGAATATGATGCATGTGTATTAAAAATAAATCAATTCAAATATATATTCATATATTCAAATTCATACACATATACATACACACACAGTAAAGCAAAATTATAAAATTAACCATTCTAGAACATAAATGCAATTCTTATACTAGAAGACCAGCATTTAACATCTGCATGGATTTTTTGCCATAAAAAATAATTAACCTAATTTAAGAAAGTAAGTTCCCCGTTTTGTTGTTACATAGAGGCCAGTCCTCTAGGTTTAACATAACATTTTCAGATTCCGCTTAAGGCAGGTGTTTGCAGAACTACTGACTTCACTAGCTGCCAGTCTGTCATTTCCCCCTTCAAATTTACTTGATTTGTTAGTATACACATAGATTTTCAAGGTAGGTCTCGTGTTCTTTCCCCTGTGCATAATTTCCTGGATATAGAATTTCCACAACCATGGTTGTAAAAAATGTTTAAACAGAGAACATTTTGGAATGTTTGTAACTGGGACCCATCATTCACTGACATTCCACCAAGAGGCTATATTTAAACCTTTACACTGCCTTGCCTTATCAAAGGAGCAGTTTGGCATTTGGTATTTGGAGACAGCTATAAAGCTGCACCATCTGTACCACTCTGTTTCAAGAGGGACATCAATTTTTATCCTTGTTGCATCCTGCAGGAATACTCTGCTAAAACTCAGCACATGCATGATTCAGTTATAATTCAGTCATCTAACTGTGGCCAAGGGTATACATGGCAGACGGAAGCACTTGTGTTCATATATTGGGGTAAAAAGAAAACAGTTTCCTGTTAGTCAATCACAGAGGCATAAGATTTTGAAGTCGCATTGGCTGATAAAATATCTGGTTATGGGGGTGTCTCCAAATTTACTTTGGCAGTTTGCTTTTAAGGACATATTCCAGACTTCATTTTACAATAAAAGCATGTCTGTTCATTGAGGAGTTTTATTTGGGAGAGCAAAATGTAGAGATACCTAACCTAACACATTTGCAATGTATAGAAGTTAGAGGTGTTCCAAATGTAGAATTATAGATAGACTTTTTAAAAAAATAATTACTTAAGTACAAAAACAACCGTTTGGTGGAATAGAGTTAAGAGGAAATCAGATAACTATAAGTAGAAAATAGTGCATCTGAGCAAAAAGAATAAAAATAAAAAATACAACATAAAAGGGAGGTCCTACATATCAATTAAAAAGAGTGATACCATCTGACTTTTATTTTCTCTGAACATACAAATAGAATGAGCTGAAAGAATATGTGAAATGCAAATTTTTCATTAGTAATGCACTCCATCTTGGCTGTGATAGTTGTTAAACATTGGAATGGGTATCAGGGTAAAATAAATTTTCATTTCCCTAGACAAGTAAAACTGTGATGTTGCATGAATAGAAAACCATCTCTCAATGGCCAGTCCAAATGTGAAATGTCTTAGCTTTGTGAATGTCTCTGAGATAAAATTATAAGTAACTAAAACTATTTTGATTGCTGAACAAGATCTGATCCTCTAATGGTTCCTAGCAGAGTTTGGATATCCTGAGGCTGAAAAGAAGTTAACTTGGTGCTTTGATTTAAATCTACTTAATATTACTTGACAATAAACTTTAACTTCCTTAACCTCCTTGAATCTATTTCTGATCAGAAAACAGTATGTATGTGTGTGTGTACAAATAACGTATTACATGCTTTTATATATATATATATATATATATATATATATACACACACACATATATATACACATACACATATATGTATATATACTATTCATATAATATATATTCATATATAATATATATCCACTATAACATGTATATTGTATATATAAAATATATAACCATACAAAGTATGGAATTTAAAACACTGAAATAAAAAATCTACAAGATTTCTTCTGAAGGCTTAATACATTCTAGGATGTCACAGACATAGAGCAGACAAATTCACATATGATACTGATAACTATAGGATACTTTTAGAGAAGCCAGTGGTGCCCACGGGAGAGGAATTGAGGTTAGCGAACCACTGACCTCATTCGTCATATTCCCACAGCTGCCTAAATAAAGTGTCTGGTTCTTTCTCTAAAAGCCACTGCTTTATGTGTAAATGTGTCAGGAGCAGGGACATGATTTCTAGATATGAATGTGTCTTCTTGAATCACTATTCTAGCATTTCCCTCTAAGTAGTTGAATATTATGAGTTGCATATAAAGAAACATAAATGTTATACTTTTAAAAGTAGGCTATTCTAAACTAAATTTAAACTGGCTTAACTATTCCAAGTAGAATCATTCCCTTTGGCAGATGTATTTTTATACTGAAAGTCAAATAAAGTGTTCTAGCATATACACAAAATGTGATATTCAAAGTCTTAGCAAATATCTCCTGAAACAAACAAAAATATCCATATTGTTGCACATTTATTTATTGCCAACATATATGACTCAGACATAGGATGTGTCATTTGAAAAAGATAGTTTAAATGCTTGAAAGGGAAGCGAGTGCAACAAGTTCTGGAAGCTTAAACCCAATTTCTCCTACAGGATTTGGTGGAGACCAAATCCTCGCTATACGGAGCTCCCTCAAGGACAGAAGGGGAAGAAGTGGCAAACTCCTTCTCCTGATTCCAACCTACAGAAATCACATTTTCCACAAGTGTATTAAGAAACATCATGTGATACCTAATATACCCAAATATATTGGCTGAGTTTAGGAACATGCTCTTGTTCTGTTATTTGAGTTCATTAATAGTTGTGACGTTATGGATGCAAGCTGGCAGAAGCGAGGGGATGAGAGGGAGGCTCTGGGGAAAGAGGTAAGACAAATCTGTTGTGGAGACCAGAATAGGGTCATTGTTGGGTTTGCTGCATTAAAACGACCTTGTAAAAGAGGTCAACCAAATATTGAAATCTTACAAAGAAATTCACCACAAATCCATATGCAAGGATGAGGAACAGAAACAGGAAAATATATTAAGGTGTTTCTATAAAATCTTTAAATTAGACAAACAGGAAGAGGCAAAATATATTGTTAATTTGTTTCCTGTGAACCAGTTATTGGAAAAAGTCAACTCTAACAGATTTAAAATGTCTGAGATCAATTAGGACTTCTATATGGTTTTCCTTTTCTTAAACGGGGGTTTTAAAGGTGGTTATGGTGGTTATCTTGTTTTTCCTCCATTAAGTTTAAATTTATCATTTAGCCCAGTGGTTCTCAATCCTGGCTGTGTAGTGGAATCATTGGGGAGCATTTAAAGGATACCGATGCCCCAGGCTCCATGCCCAAAGACTGTGACTTAATTGGTCTGGAATGGAGTATAGGCATTGGTATTTGTTAATGGCTCCCAAGGGAGATTCTAATGTGCAGCCAGGTTTGAGAACCATTGATTTAGTCCTTAGTTTGCAGGATGGTGATGTGTCTGGCCTGAACAGGTGGGGTGAGGACACCATCCAGAGAGATTGGAGACCCACATTTCCTCCTTGCTTCCACACGTGATGCCTAGTCTGGATGACATCCCTTTGGGAAGGAGATGTATATGTATGGTTGTATGGATTATGTTAATATAATTCTGAATTAGGATCTGAAATAGGAATTTGCCTCTTCCTGGTAGCTAAACTTCAACAATATAAGTCAGGGGGACTTTGCAGCCAAGATTTACATGCTATAAAGAAAGAGAGTTTGTACCACAGGAGAAAAGTGACATTGAAGTCCCTGGGTGGATTTGCCTCCAAGGCCAATCTATGCCACTGACTTTCCTGAAGCTTAGCTGTTTCTTGAAACAGACAGGCTTCTTTTCTTTTCAATAAATTCTTTGTTTTTGTTTAAAGAAAAAAAAAGAGACCCTACAAAACAAAATTTTCACAGTCGACAAAGCTTGTCTTTATTTCCTAAAATAATTATATGAAAAAAAAATTAAGAGAATCCTACTGATAGTTTTTAAAAGGTTCAAACGTTTTCACTTTCTAACGGAACAATGTGAATAATTTTCTGCATTTTAAATATCTCATCCAAATGTCCTGGGCCTTATTTAACCAAAGAGAAACATGCAGCATTCACTTAAAAGTGGTTTGTGAGTGCCCTTTCCTGAGTTTGCACATGCTATTTAGACGTAGAGACTGGGGAAAGCTCTAATATTTGCAGACCTCTTTAGTTTTTCACATATACTTAACACTTCTTTATGAAGGCACATTTTCCAAGAAAGTCTTAAAGCAAGAACATCTGCTAACCTGCAATTATGAGTGCTGACAGTATATCATCAGAGTACACAGAAGCAGGTTCCAAAAAAATGTGATTTTGAAGGAAATGATGGCAGGCCTGAGAACAGAATGCAATCATGCAAAGGTGCACTCATGAATCTTTTATGTGTTCAAGTACTTGGACTGAACGTGAGATACTTAAGATGCCTATTAACCCTAACCAATTATTGAATTGACTAGGAATGTTTAAAAAAAAAAAAACAACAAGCATATGTGCCCTTTCATCTGGGTAGTCAGTAGCTACTGACAGTCTTGGAAAGTGGATTTGATCAAAGACTTGCTTCCAAAAATTATGGTCAGAATTTTGATATGTACATATTCCTTGACATTATTTTTCTCTACCATCAAACTGAATTTGGCCTATATTTTCCATGTCTTCCCAATGTGTTAGGAACTGTGGTGTGTGTGTGTGTGTGTTTTACATTTATATATAGCATGGGTGTGTGTATTATATATATATACACACACACATATTTATATATGTATACACACACACACACACACACACATATCATATATTTAATTCGTAGCTCTGAATTTTTTTTTTATTTCTTTGGGGAGCACGATTACAGTCCAGACTCATTCTAAGGTTTGGCTATATCAGAATGAGATCCTTCTGACACTTCACTAAGTGACAAGTTTTTCTTAAGTCTATAATAGACTTTCCTAAAACAGTTCTCTTCTAAGCAAAGATCCTGATGGTAAGGGTCTTTATTCCAGAAACCCAATTATGTAAATACAACTGTAACATTTCTCACATTGTTTTATTAAAATCTACTTGGGACAATCAAATCATATTTATAGATCTGGGGCAAGAGTATTACTTACATCAATTCAGATTCCTCAGATCTTACCAAAATATAAAGATTTAGTATAGAGTACTTGAAATGTAGAAGCAAAAGTTTTAGGAACCAAGTATTGGATAACTTGACCCTTGAGAATTGTGAAAAATATGAATTTCCCATAATGTATTTTTATTTCCTTTTTTCAAGACGATAAATTCACTGCAAGATCTATTCCCAAAGATTTCATTATTTAATTTGAAGGAAGATAATATTATGCAATTCTTAAAATATGAGAATCTGATCACGAGAAATATATGTAGATATTGAATCTCATAATGTACTGTGAAATAAAGTTACAAAAGACCTTGGAAATTTAAAATATTGCATTTCAACCACATGACAGGAATTGCTTCCCTTTCTTCCTATAATAATAGATTTCTGGTGTACATAAACATAACAAGCCAGGATTCTTTAACTGAAGCAGACAGCTGCCTTTAACCATATACATATGTGGTACTTCATCTGCGTTCCAGAATAATTCTGGAGTTCTGAAGGAAGAAAGCCAAAGAGAAATTTCATAAAAATTAACAGAAGCTAAATTTGCCTAAGTCTAACCATTGTCATAAATGGCAGGGAAGCAGAAATCTCACTGTTCCTTCATAGACCTTTTCATTACATCTGAAAATACAATCTATAGTTTGTCTATCCCCATCCAAGTGAAAAAATACCATGAGTTGTGTTTGATTTAGAGTCTACCTCACAAAATGAGCTGAAACTCTTTTAAATACTAGTGTTCACAAAAAAGAAAAGAGCTGGACAATATACTACATTAAGCCACAGGAAATTGCTGACATTTGATGATACTCAACCCACAAAAACAGTAGATTCATACGGTTTTACTTGATATTACTTGGTCACGTGATTATGTAGAAAGAGATTAAAGGTCACTTATCAACTATTGATCATATTATATACAAATAGGGGCCTCTCAAAAATTTTGAAAGGAAAAATAATGATGCCCACATCAACAACAAAATCATTTATGGGTTCTGTCTTGCCAGAATTTATCTTTTAAAAGATAAAACCCTAAAAGATAAAGACAGTCATGTAACTGTACTTTGCAGTATAATAACTACATTATCTGAGTGTATGCTACAAAGTAACACATGGACTATTTATTCAATGAAAATTAATACTTGAGATAGAATAAATGGAATGCTGACCTGGTCCAGCACAAAGTACCATGGTCAGCAGCTTATGCATTTATCTTGTTTGCTAGACTGTGGTAGCACAAGTATTTTTATTTGTCTATGGAGAATACTGTTCTTACTAGATCATAAGTGTAGACACCATTAAGTATTTGTGACTCAGTTTAAAGATAATAAGGTGTCAACTAAAAGAGGCCAAAGATAATCACAGATGATCACAACACATCACTTCCATTCCAGGACACATTGCTAATTTCATGTGATAAGTTCAGTAAACAGAATTATTCTTTATTTCTTCTATTGCTATATTAAATACTGCCATCATATCATTCCTACACATTGGTAACTTCAACCCTCAAGAGTTGATTTCTTTTTCTCTTTCAGTAATTTTATTTCAACCAGATACATGAGAGGTGTTATGCCTCTATCATGCATGATTACAGGTGTGCTCCACGAACTCTCTCAGCATGTGGAGCTGTGGACTGTTAAAGATCATGCTCCATCTCCATCCAGTTCTGTCTCTAACTTATATCCTCTCAGGAATTCAAGAGAGGAAAGGAAAAACAATCCAAGGGGCAGGGTCTCTTATTAGGTGGGAGGAGATGGGCACAGGTGAAGGAGTTGGCCTTGAAGTATATGAGGGGCATCTCTGCCATTTTAGCAGAAGAAAAGTAGGGGAGGCAAGACTGTAGATGAGTATAGCTATCTATCCTTTCCTCCATAATGCTTTCCCTGGACCACTTTCCATTTGTGCCAACATACCCACAACACATCTGGGGAGGAGTCCTTCCTCACATTCCCTGCCAAAGCAATGAGTCTCATGTTTAGGCAGCAAGATATTTGCTTTCATATCCCTGGCTAGAGGTGACAGCACCAGAGATGGGCATCTGACCCAAGTACCCTAGTTGATAGGCTGCTCACTCAGAGTGGTGACCAACTTTCCCATGCAACTGTTTCTCAGCACTTTGAACAAGGAAAGACAGAGAAAGCCAGGCTATTAGTCTTAAGAGCAGAAACTCAAAGGTGAGCAAGAAAAAGGCATGCATGAACTGAAATAATGAATAAACTCAAGGTTAAGCAAGCAAAAAATGTGTGCCTTGAAGTGATTTGGAGTGACAATAATGGGAGAATCACACATTAAAAAAACTTTGGTAACCATGATGGGGAGGACCCCATGAACACTTATGGCTCAGCACAGTGAGATGACCCAGGCAGGAAAATTCTCAGCTTGTCCACATCCTAAATTATATCTACTCTCAGCAGTCCTCAGCATCAAGGCTACACCCAAGTTCCCATGAGTTCCTTACAGCAATCTTCCCCAGTTAAGTCTCATCTCTTTCTGAATACCTCGAGATCTTTGTTTTTCTTCAAATTTCTCACCAAGTTGGCACCATCTACATTGTACTAGAGGCATTTCAACACATGTTTTACGTCCCCTACGGAGACTATCGTCAGTGAAGACATTAACTAAGGCTGGCTCATCTTTGTACACAATAGGTGTATAATAACTTACTAAAGGGACATCCATATTATAAAAAAAGCATTTACACATTTATTTTCATGAGAATGTTTCTCAATCTTGGGGCGCTTGGGTGGCTCACTCAGTTTAACATATGACTTCGGCTCAGGTCATGATCTCACACCTAGTGGGTTCGAGCCTGACATCGGGCTCCGTGGTGACGGCTCAGAGTCTGGAGCCTTGTTCAGATTCTGTGTCTCCCTCTCTCCCTGTCCCTCCCTCACTCTCACTCTGTGTCTCTCTCTCAAAATTAAATGAACATTAAAAAAAATTTTTTTTAAGAATGTTTTTCAATCTTAAAGAAATAGATGCATGAACGACAGGCAAAATATAAATCTGCATATACTGGGCACATAATTAACCCAGCTGTTTGGCTTCTACACATGGTATTTAAACATAGTTCAGCTTATTAAATTTGGATGGACAGTCAAAGAAATTCAAAGACCATATCTTGATAACCCCATTAATGTCACAGAGAATCTATGAGTCAGTTGGTCTCTAGGGTAATTGAATACTTTTTAATGGGAGTGTCACATGCACTTATGTTGAGAGAGGAGTAGCCTTGTGTTTTAGTATAAATGCCATTACAATGCCAAGGAGGGTTTCACTGTTACTTTGCTCTCCAAGCACAAGTTTCATCTGCTGTGGTTTAGTTTTCTTCATGTCATGATAATAAGCAACCAAAAAGCCTGATTATCCCCTATCCCATCAGACCTCAGGACACAGGATGCCAGGGATGCAGTTAAATTTATTGGCACTGCTATCTAAAATTACAGTGATAAGTTTCTCACAAGTTATAGGACCTAATTAATATTTTAATGAAACAGCTTAACAAGAAAATATTACCATCATAATTCATTATGGGGGAAAAATTAAAATACACTTAAAAGACTACAAGATTCAAATGAGGATTTTAGTTTGATAGCCCAATAAGTAAAATTAGGGGGTGGCGGGAGTGGAACATATGGTCAATAAAATATGCAGAATTACTTTCCCATCTGCATTCTTTTAGTTTTTTTTTCGTAGCTTTTTCTCATCCCAAGCTGTTGATGACATCATTATGGAACAGATTTCTGGCGATGGATGACATTTAATGTGAATTTGCCAAGAAAAACCGACTAAAGTACATTGTTGGCTAGTTTACAAACAATCCACAGTTTTCACTCTTCCAATATGGAAACTGTCTTCAGTTTATACTCATAAACGAAAAAAAAAAAAAAACAGAATATAAACTACATACGTAGGTTGGGACTACCATTTCAATAAATTTTACTAAATTCTAGTAATTTAACTCAGGTCATTAATCAATGTGATGAATGACCGTTAGGGAATTCATAAGCAATTTCATGTGGTCATATTATTTGGCATGACAGGAAGCATACCTCTAATTTATAATTTAATCCTCTTCTCTTATTCCTGAATTCTACACTACTCATAGAGGGAGGTTGCCTTTAGAAAATACTTTTGGGTTTTGCTGTTGGCTTTTAAATTTATAGATTCTTTTCAAACTAAAAATCATGTTAAAATATCCGAAGAGACTACCATTCCAATTGAAATAATTTCCGTCATATTCTGGAGCACCTTCCCCTTCTGCAACTGTGAGGCTATGGGGGAGTGGGGAATAGATTTGCCTTTCACAGTGTGTTGTTTTTCCTTTAAATGGCCAGCAGATGTGTGTGTTTGTGTGATGATAAAGATTGTCATGTACAGGCACTCCAAAGAATAGAAAAGGTAGATCTCTTGTTACCATTTACCCATGCCAATTCAAAGTAAAGCATACCATTATTTACTTCTCAACAACTAATTATAAATCGACAAGTGCTCTGAATGGAGAAAAAAAATGATGTTTTCTACTTGTAAACATATACCCATGAGTAGCATATTATTTTCCCCAGACAGCGAAGGGTGATAGATAAAACACAAGGACTTTCTAAAACACCGCAGAGCAAGATGGGATTTGAATCAAATGTTCAGTGAGCCTTCCTTGTTACTTGTTGGCAAGCCAGGCAAGGGCTTGTTAAGAGAGAAATGATCAGTTCTTGAGTTATTACAAAAGTAAAAAACGTCTCCAAGTCTGGGTCCTCTTTGCCAAAAGAATGGGCCTTTTCTATCAGTTTAGGAACAATGGGTCTTATTTCTTCTCTTTTAGCTGGAAGTCATTCTGGTATGTAACCAACTATGTAACCTTTGGTTCAGATCCACACACTGCATTTCCAATACAAACCTTTAAAATCATTTTTCATGCTTTCTTGTCTACTTACAACATTAGTCCTCCACAAAACACCCAGCAAAAGAATGCAGTAGGATCTCACCACATTTTAACTGGAAATGATCATGAACAATTAAGGTCAGGATACTTTCAAAAACAGAATTTGAGCTGTGTTCCAAGGTGAGATTCTTTCCTTTGGCCCTTGCCCAGAGGCGAGGCTCTGTGGCTACATGCTGTTCGTTCCCCGCCCTGGCCCTCATGCTTACCGTCTCCACCCCACACCCCTTGTACCTTTCCAGTTCTTGCTCTTCGGTCAGTCCTACGACAACCCAATCTTGCACCCCCTGCGTTTGTTCTCTTGCTTTGACCTGTTCTCTAGTGAAATGCTGTGGAATTCTGAAAGAATTTTGGCTGTGTGTTTAATCAGAGGGTTCACTGAATATGACTGCATTTGACTAAATTCCACTAAACTCCTTACTCTGGGGAAAGAATGCAGTAAAGAAATGTCAGCTTCTGGGCCACCATTTATTTATTAATGTATTTGCTCCTGGTTACAACAGTAATATATGTTGACAATCCAGAAGGAAAACAAAACAAAACAAAAACAGAATCTATGTCACCCACAATCTCACCACACTGATTGCTAACCATGATTCCTATTTTAATATACTTCGTTCCCTTTAATGCCTCTGCCTACCTAAAGAGTCTTAAAAATTATCCTGGAATCCTACTGTTTACCCAAATTACAATCTGCTTGTTTATTTTAATGACATACAGTGAATGTTTTCCTATTCCATTAACTTTCCTTAAAACATAAACTTTGCTCTTCAATGGCATGACTGTTTATACAATATGAAAATATCATAATGTATGTAATACCTATTGTTAGGTATTTAAATTGTTTCTAAATGATCACTGTTGTAAATAAAGCTGTCACAGTAGGACATGGACACACAAGTGATTTCTTAAGCTAGCTAAGAAATGGCTCCCAGTGTTTGAAATAGTACATTGAGATAAATCAGAGTAATAATATATACAGTATAAATATATATAATATAAATATATATATAATTAATATATATAATATATAAAATATATAATAATATATAATATATATACATATATTCATTGTTTCATTTAGTTTTTCTTCCTTTTTTGTTATTTAATCTCTTAACTACATATATATGTATATATGTGTGTATATGTATACTCAACTACATATATATGTATATATATGTATAAGTGTATATATGATGTGTATATATGTATATACATTGGTTTTCTTCCTTTTTGTTATTTAATCTCTCTCTCTCTCTCTCTCTCTCTCTATATATATATATATATATGCACACACACACACACATCCTTTAGTGATAAGTCTCATGAATGACCTTATTTGGTATTTTAAAAAATGAACCAGAAGAAGAGTCATTTCCAAATTTAAAGAAGGTATAAAATTTTTAAAATAATGAAGTAGCTCAATCTAAAGGAAATAAAATGCAGACCAATTTTAAAAGGCTAACAGGTTGAAATGCAGGAGATAAGCTTCAATGGGGAAATGGACAGGATAATGTATTTAGTGAAAAGTAGTGTATTCCATATTTACAAGCTGATGGGATGACATAGCTTAAAGTGATCAATTGCCACTCACAACAAGGACACAGAAATCATTAACGCCTGTTTTCTGAAGACAGAAGTTCGATGTACCACTGAGAACAGGAAGATGCTGATATATTGAGAAATACTCAACTCAGGAAAACTGAACGTCTGAAAAGCCTCATGGCTTTGAAGTGAAGGAGAGCTCAGCCAGCAAGCTCCTGGGGATGGAATGTACTGTATGAGGCAGTATATAACATTTGGAGGCTGAGAAGAGATTTGCTCGAAGTCTATTAAATCACGAATATGCTTTCACTCTAAACGTTCGATGAGGAGACGTCGTGGATGAATAAAAATCAGTATATTAAACAATGAGCGCTAAATTCAAGGAACTCATTGCCTATGAACTTATAGGAGCCAAAAATATAATAATCAGTAAAAAACCATGAATACAACATCCATTCCTATTTTAACAAATAGAATAGTTTCCAATCTACTTACCTTCCAAGTTCATTCTCTGACATTTTCCAGATTTGTAAGGAAAACACGTTTTAAGTGAGGCTCGCAGATCAAGTGAAAACAGGTGTGAACTTCTTTGAGTTAGCAAGTAAATATTTTCCTTAGAATTCTGTAACATCTCCTTTCATGATTTTCTCATAATATACTCAAGCTGATCCAATGGCTGCTAGTGCTGCGATTCTTAGCAAAATGGTAAAACACTGTGAAACAATCTTACCTAACAAATTATGCCTTGTTTCATTTAGTTTCTCTTCCTTTTTGGTGGTTTAATCACTCAACTATAATCTGACAGCAATTAGTAAAAATCATTGGTCCCTACAGCCCCTAGCCACCCCTGGAGCACACAAAAATATAAAGGTAAGAGGTGGGAATGGCCTAAAATATTGATTGGTTTTCTTAAGTTCTAGTCAGAGAAACAGAAGTTAAATACTTGAAAAAAATTTACCCAAACACCCAACTGGATGTCTTTTATCCCCGCACTAGGAGATTGATTTTTCATGTGGTTATGCATTATTTTCTTCCTGAAAACCAATCTGTATATGTCAAGTGGCTCATATCACCTATTTACTCAACAATATATTAATATACTGTGAAACTGGAACAACGTTGCCCTTTATAAATAAAGTGCAGAGAATGTTATTAACGTGTCGGGGTTGAAGGCGGACTACAGGTTCTCCTGCTGGTTCTGCCCAGTCAACCAAGCACCACTTACCCGTGACTTGGGTACAATATGGGACTGCCAGAGGGCGACACGTTAACCACAGCTTTGGATGCTGACCACATCCTCTTGCACAAAGTTTTCATGCAACGGCTCACTGAAGCCTCGCAATAACTCAGTCAAGTGAATAGCATTGTTGTCCCCACTGTGCAGATGAGGAAAGAAGGACCTTGAGGGATTAAGCATGCTGCCCAAGGTTGAACAATGATCACTGCTAAGTGGTGGCCCTATAAGCCAAACCAGGCAGTCTGAATGGAGCACAGCTGGCACATGCTGATCCACACTTACTGGGTAGTGGCCTGAATCCTGTCTGTGTCCCTTCCAGGTCTTCCTGGGTCGGGGAGGACATGTGTTAGGTGAATAATATGCCTCTACCAACAGGTGGGGTCGAGGAGTGGGATACAATTCAGAAGGCAGGATACGAGGGAGTGGCTAATATTCATCCTCAAAAAGGTATGCACTATTTGACCTCAATACATATATACACATATAAAGAGACACGTACATATATAAAGAGACAGATGAGAGGATGGTTGGTATCCAAAATATTAATGGTGGGTGGCTCACAGACTTGCATTTCAGTGGAACGTTTCCTTCTCTTACATCTTTAAGAATGGTGCAAATACTTAACAAGGAAAGTGCATGATTTAAAGGATCAGAAAAAAAAAATGATGCTATTTTCACTGCCCTCCCCCACACAAAAAAGGAAAAGAAATATTTTCTTGACGGTAGCAAAATGTTTCCTTTGCTGCATTTATTTTATTCCTTACCCCCAACAAATGGCTACCGAGTGTTTCAGCTTCTGCTTCTTGAAACAGAATTCCTATGGATTGTTTTATATCATGAGTTTTGATCCTTCTAGGGTGGGTAGCAGTATATTTTGGTGGTTAAGAGCATACAGTCAATCAACAGATCTAAGTATGAATTTTTACTTGCCAGATATATGACGTAGAGGGAGTTACTTATCCTTTTTAAGCCTCAGTTTTCCTCCAAAAAAAATGGGGATAACTTCTGCCTCAGGTTTGCTATAGGAAATAAATTAAATAACGTACCTGGTACATAATAAAACACAATCATCAGTCATTTTATTACTATCCATATTACCTTTGAGAGTGCACACCGGTATACTCTCCAATGGTATATACTATTGCACATGTCTAAAGGAAATGGTTTTAACATTTTTGTGCCATGGACCCCTTTGGTATTTTCCTGAAGCCCACGGAAACCTTCCCAGAATAATGTCTACAAAATGTCCTTAAAATAAAACACATAGTATTACAAAAGAAACAATTATGTTGGATTGAAGTTATCAAGATATTTTTAATTATAATAGATGTGTTTCCTTATGAGCACATTAAGTAATAAGGTCTGGCAGCAGACCTAATTGCTAATAATCATTGGGAAGTAGTAATAAATGTAAATGACATTTTGAAATATCTGCATCAATTGTAATGCCATATGAATACATGTGTGGATTCCATTGGTGATAAAGCCACAGATATTCCTAATTCTATAGTTGTTTGTTACCTACATTAATAATTAAAGAAAATGATAAATTTCTAACAAAAGGAAAAATAAGGTGAAATGTTCCCATTCCAGATTGCAGAATCCATGAGTACTATCTACAAACTCCGTCCAGCTTAAGAATTCGTAGGATATATGCTTACCTTTTGAAAGAGAGCATTCATTATAGCTTTTTCATCCAAAAAATGAGCAACAACTTCAAACATGGCATCATCCTTGACTCCTCAAACTCAAAACTCAAAAACAAACTCAAAAACAAAACTGTCAGCAAACCCTGTATATTCTGATTCCAAAGATATGTAGACTCTGACTACTCTCAGTACCTTCATGACCCCACTGTGGTCCAAGCCACCCTCTTCCCCTCCCTAGATGATTTGGATAGCCTCCTGGCTGCTCTTCCTGCTTCTGCTCTGACCCTGACCCCATAATCTAGTCTCAAAACAAGACAGATAACATTACTGATCTATGAAACTCTGCTTTAACTTCTCATTTCACTTGGAGCAAATTTCAGAAACTTCCTTTATCCACAAGCCCAGAGGATCTTCCTAGGCTCCAGAAGAGTCCTTGTTTCCTACCGCGTGTTACAACACCTACCAAAGCCACAATGGTGTTCTGAAAGCTCAAGGAATACTCCAGGTATGCTCTAGCCTTAGGGCCTTTGTGCCATGTGCCCTTCTCAGCCTGAGATGATGAGCTCAGTGTCCCTTCCAGTTGGGCTCTCCCTAAGTACCCAACTGAAAATACTCATCTGTCCTCTTTAATTCGCCCCGCCCCCATCCTTGCTTTATGCTTCTTTGCGTATCTAGTATTATCTGACAAACTATATATTTAAATTTTGTGTTTCTTTATTATTTATTCCTCCACCACCTCTACTAGAATGTAGCATGATGGCAGATTGTTTTGTGTTTTGTTTTTTTTTTTTTTTTGCTTTTTTCTCCCCTGCTATAATCCTTAGCATCTAGTATTTAGTCCCATGAGAGGAGCTAAATAAATACCGGTTGAGTAAAAGAATATTTTGAGATAAACACATATGCTATTTTGCTATTAACTTATACAAATATTTTTGGAATAATAACTATCTTTGGGAAATAAAGCTTAGGTCATTATTAACTTGTTATTCGCACACATTATTATACACGTTAAATGAACTTTACACCTTCTTCCATGGTTTCCTATTTAAAAAGTCCATGCTCAAGGTAAAACTTGTTGGTTTCTGTATAGGGTTATAATTTGTTGTCATCTTTAATCAACTTCAACTGTAACTTTGACTCCTGTTTCCAACCATAAAGCCTAAAGCGCCTGCTGCCTGAGACACAGATGGCAATAAAAGAATCTTGTTGGAGTTGTTAAGCTAAAATGACAAGTGTATTTGGAAAGAGACTACAGGTGCTACTGAAAGAAAGTTATTACTTTATATCCAAAGACAGCTGATGCTATTTGTTCCCTTTTTTAAATGAGATTCAAACATCCCAACAGTTTTTACATTTGGAATGCATTTTCAAAAGAAAAAAGTCCAAAAGGACTGTGAAAACCCAGTTTCGGCATTAAAAAATCAGACTGACAAATTTTTACTCTTGTCAATAGGAAGGGTTTTCAATATGTATATATATTCTCCTTACATATTATATATTATATACATAATTATATGTAAAATATAACATATACATATACAATATGATGTATAAATCTAGCCGTCTGCTCATTATTATCTCTATCTTTTAAACGCCGGACATCAATTAACCCACCTTAACTGTTGTGAATATTCGAAAACTTACAAAAAGGTCACGTCTCAACAGAGTGTGCTGGTCCCCAGGGGACTGCATATCACCAAATGTCATATCAACAAATGCTAGGCACAATTTGTTGATCTATTTCACAACATCAGTGCAGTTTTACAGTCGAGTGGTAAGAACATTCTCATAAAAATCAAAAGACACAGTTTCATGGCAAGCTAAAAGGTGGTATTATATTTCTACAGTGTATACGAAGGTTACATGTTGACTTCATTATTAGAATTTTTTGAAAGCTCAGGAAGTTGTGAATTTCGAAAGGTCTGGTGTTTTGTTTTGTTTTTTTTCCTTTGGTTGTTTTTTGTTTTTTTTTTTTTTTAAGGTGAGTACCACAGCGTGTATACCACAAAATGATCTGAGCAATCTGGACACCATTGGAATGTCCCCATTTGTCATCTCTAATATGACAGCCACATATGGAGGTCATATTGCCTGAATATGATTCTTATTTCAAGAGAATGTTCTCCAGTCACAATCAACCTGTTCTAGGAATTCATTTCAGGTTGAGAGTGTCAATTTCAAGTGGCAAAATGTGTTGATTTTCAGCAGTCTGCCCTGAAACAGTACAAAGATTCATTCATAAATATACTGCCTGCAAGGATCTCATTATTTAATTATAACTGTATATAAGATGCCAACGCCTAATGTTGGCATTTCTCCAGGAAAGCACATTTCCTATAGAACTTCACCTGGGGCTTCTGCATTTGGGACACTACCCAAAAACAATTTGTGCTATGTTTCACCTGTGTAACCTGAGATGATGAATCTTCCCTGGAAAAGTATGAAGAGAAAGAAAAATAGGGGAGTTGCAAAGGGTCTACATCACAGCACCTATGTGAATTATTCTGGCAAAACATTGTGGCAAGAGACCTTCAGTTATTCAACTCTGCTTTACCAATCAGTTTCCCTGCAGTCAGCAATCACTTTAAAAGATTTTAGGGATGAGGGGCTCAAATAGTCTGCCAAGGAGCATAAGCAATTATAAAATGTGGCTCACAAAAGAACATCCAAGTCCAAAAAGTCAATAATGGGTTATTATACCTGGAAAGTGAATAAACTATGCAGATAATCTATTCTATAGATAGATATCCTCCTTTCTCATACTGTAAAGTGTTAATATAAAGCAGATGATCTTCGTTTTAAAGAATGTTATTAGCATTGCTTTCTTGATCACTCTCATTTATCCCATGGAGGCCATGCCCTTCCAAAGAGACAAACCAATTTTAACTTCAAGAAAGACCGTATATTCATCATACGGAGGAAAAGGCTCTGTATTTTGTATTCCTTTAGTATTCTTTAAGTTATAGCGTAAAATGTGTCTGTTCTGGGTAACGGAGATATGATCCACCAAGAGGAGAGACAGACAAAGTATACCATTATTCTGGGCTTTTTGAAACAATCCAGTGGAAATAGTACCCAGTTTTAAAATAAGAAAATGTGAACAGTTCCATTAGTCAGCTTTGCTGCAATAACAAATAACCCGAAAATCCCAGGGACTTAAAACAATAAAAATGTATTTCTCAGTAGTTTACTTATTTCTTACCATTGTTTCAGGTTGATTATTGTGAATTAACAATTTCACCTCTGCTCTACCCTCTTCTCATGTTGAGACCCAGGATGAATAAGCCACTCTTGCTTATGATGCAGCATTCGTATTACAGAGATAAGAGAGGGAAAAAAACCCAAAACATGTGGCAAATACCCAAACATTCTTAAACCTGCTGATGAGGAGGCACCTTAGTGGCTCAGTCGGTTGGGCGACCCACTTTGGCTCAGGTCATGATCTTGCAGTTTGTGAGTTCGAGCCCCACATCAGGCTCTGTGCTGACAGCTCAGAGCCTGGAGGCTGCTTCGGATTCCATATCTCCCTCTCTCTCTGCGCCTCTCCTGCTCACATTCTGTCTCTGTCTCTCAATAACAAATAAATTAAAAAAAAATTTTAAACCTGCTGATGAGACATGGTTTATATCTTGTCTTCTAACTTTTCAGGGCCAAAACAAGAATTAGGCCAAGTTCAAAGTCAACAAGGGTGGGAATGTATAAGCTTCCCAAATAAACATTGTCCCTCCTATGGTAACAGTAAGAACAAGTGATAATATATCCACAACACTTACTCATAATTAATTCTGCCAGTATAAACACTGTGTTGTTGTGTGGTTTTTTGTTTTTTTGTTTTTGTTTTTTTTTTTTTGCAAATTCCACTTGAAAATCAGGTCCATAAAGGGAATATAAATCACGAATTTCAATTGAACAAATAATTGAAATCATTTTGTTTCCCATTACTTATTGTTTATTTATCCTAACAACGCTTTTAGCCATTGGTGGACCTCAAAACCCAACATTAATGTACATGTATAACTTCTAGCATTTTCATTAAAATCTCATATTATTAGCTTCTCATTATAATTTGTAAACAGCCTCCAACAGGTTTTGAATAAAACAACCTTTATGATACTATTCTAGCTTTCTACTCTGACCCTCAACACAGCCTAACTTCCTCAAAACATCGCTCATTAGCCCATCCTGGAACTATGTCAACATATATGCTCCTTCTTGCTCTCTCAGGGGTACTAGAACTATGCACTGTGGAGCTGGAAGCTGTTGAAGGAGATCCATACATTACTGAGTAGCTAGGGTTAGTCAATGTGGAGGAATAGGGCCAGGGTGGGAGGGGGTTAGAGACAGGGCAAGTAGTTCTTTCCTGAACCATGAACACTACAAAACACAGTTTCTGTCAGCCCCAGGGCTCATCCACAGAAAAGTGGTAACATGTGGCATTTGCAGGATGTAGCAAAAAACTTAGGTACTATGAAAAGATATGTTCTGTTCTTTCCCAGTGATATCATAGCTGAAGAAATGTGATATCATAGTGAAGTAATTAAAGTGAATCTCACCACACCATGCCAGGAAAATATATGCTGAGCAGATCTCACTGTGGGATTTCTTTGATGCAAGACAGATTACTAGAATTCTCAGTATTGCTCCGAGTATGTCTTGAATGAACAGAAGTTGCACATTTGAACTAACATGCACACAGCAGCACCAAAATTTCTCAGGTCTACCTTCAGAAGATGGATCTGAAACTATGTTTAAAATTATACTTTTTCTAGGTTTTCTTTATTTTTCATACTGTTTTTGATGAACTTCAGAGATACACCCTCCACTTGAAATAAGAATTTCTACCATATCAATCCTGGCCTCTTGGTTTGGTTGGGATATTGGCAATGACCCAATATTATGAGGCTCATTATTATATGAAGAAATCTTTTCTACCACAGGACAATGTTAGGTATAATATGTCCACACATGAAAACTCCTCAGTTTATGAGCCTAAAGAAACATAAAATAATGAATCCCTCATAAAATAAGGATGTTTCTATGAGTAGGTAATTCAAGATAGCTCCAGGTTTTGTTTGCAGTTTGGGGGTAATAAGATGGGGCTTAAGATGGAACAAGTAAAGAAATACCATCATGTTAAGTTCATCTAGTTTTGGATTTGTGAGAAAACTCATCATTCTTCCCTGAATCCCTACGCAGACATGTGTTTATCCTTGAATAAGCCTCCTTGGTTATGATGGAAGAGTTCTTACCAAGCTAGCTGTCATGTCAAGAAGGTCTCCTTTGGCTCTATGCTTCATTCTGCCCCAAAAGTACAAACTCCAGGTTGGTCTGTGGCAGATGCTACAGTTGTGCTTACTTAAGATTGTTTTTAATCCTTTTCCCTTGGCCTTTTTTTTTTTTTTTTTTTAACTATGGAAGCTAAAAATCTGCTTTCCCATTTGCCTAATAGTGGCCACATGACACTATCCTGGCTAATGAGGTTTAAGTCAAAGTTTGCTAAGAATTTGATATTGTCCTGGCCAATGAGGTACAAGTCAAAGTTTGCTAAGAATTTGAGGGAAAGTGTTTGTTTTCCTGATACAGGTATTGCTTCTTCCTTCTCCCTTTCCCACAATATTTTCCACTTCCTTTATACTTCTAGGAATTCAACTGGGTTGGAAGATGCTTTGGCAGTCATACTATATCCATGAAATAAAAACCAAGAAAATTACAGGCATAGCCACCAGCCATCTTAGAGCCACAAAACATATGCCTGGGACTGGAAACAATCTGATCCATTGTTAGGGAAGAAAAATAAAAGGTCAAATTTCTTCTAAGCCAGGGTTTACTAGGTTTTCTATAATTTGCATATGAATGCAATCTTTACCTGTTTAGAAGTACAAGTGATTTGTGGTAAACAAAACAAAAGAAAACAACAACAACAACAAAACAAACAAATGTAGCCTGATACCTATTATTGGGACCTTTGGTCATTCTCAAATTTAAATGGCTAAATTTAAATTGTCCCACCAGATCAGACTGGGTCTTCAGTTGACAACGGATAGGAGACAGTCAAACTGATAAAGGGACAGGTAACATCTCTTCTGGAACAGGGCTAATGGGGTGTCCAGAGGCTTCTGGAAATCCTCGTTCAGTTACAAACATATCAAAACTCATTCCATACTCTAAGACCTTTTAGATCTGAAAAGAGAAAGTACACATCAGAGATAACACCGATTAATTCAAACATTATACTAAAATAGGAAAGCAAATCTTGTATCCCCTTGAATGGGAGTGGGAAAAGGTACAATAAAGAATATGTTTATTAGATCATATTATACTCATGTTATAGGTCATTAGATCATATTATAAAACGTGCATGTATGTTAAAGTTATCATGAACGAAGAGTAATTTGCATCTTCGTTTAGAAACTACTCTTTTACGTCCAGAGGATATGGGGGGAAGCATATGTTCAGTAATTTGAAATTATGGGTTCTTTCAACTGAGCGGTTCTAACTCTTGATTAAAGGCTTCCCAGGAAGCAATTCTTCTCTAATACTATATAAATCAGAAGCAGCATCAGCTGAGAACTTTCAAAACATGAATTTAAAATCCTCAAAGGAATGGAAATCATAACCTGATTTGCTGTTCTTCCATCTCCTACTCTTTGCCATTTCCATTCCCGTTTTGTTTTGTTTTCTTGTTTTTTTTTTTTTTTTAAGTTATTTGGCTTTGCGGAAAAAATTTTGGATATAGGTTATAGCCAAGAACTACCTTGCCTCTTCAGTGGCAAAAGAGTTATCCAGAAGGGCTATAAAACTTGGGTTAGGGAAAAATGTGAAGTCTACAACAGTCACAGTGTCCCGTAATCCTGAGCCTAAAAAGGCTGTCTTTCATCCATAAAACTCAATTACCTCCAAGGAACATTCTTATTCACTTCCCCACGTAAATTCACTAAATAATCAGTTCTCACAAGACTGACCCATGAGAACACACTAAGTGCACAGTACAACAAAAACATAAGCAAAACTACTTGCCAAATTATAAACTGGCAAAGGAAAATATCTTGGCAGGCATCAGTTTGGGAAAATCAAATTCTTATGGAAAACTGTCAACATGCATTTTACTTAAGCCATCAATTTGCCCCTACTTGATATGACTTGAAGGGCTTACTGTATTTTTGTTTTCTCACTTACCTAAACTCAGATCTAAATATTTTTCAGCGTTAATAATGTTTATTTTTATGAATAGTCCTCTGATGTTTGGCTGCTTTAATATGTACATACTTTTGCATTTAGCCAAGGCTAAGTTGACCTGTTTAGGAAAAGGATGCTTACTTCGTGCCTGGGTGGCTCAGTGAGTTAGTTAAGCATCAACTCTTGGTTTCCACTCAGATCATGATCTCACAGTTCATGGGTTTGAGCCCCACGTTGGGCTCCATGCTGACAGCAGAGCCTGTTTGGGATGCAATCTATACTTCTCTCTCTGCCCCTCTCCCCTCCTCAAATAAACAAACAAACAAACTTTAAAAAGAAAAAGTGTGCTTGCTTCCCAGAGAGGAAGCCTTATGTCAAAAGTGGTAGAAAAATGTGGTTTAGTTGTGTATCACTACATATAGCACACATATATGTGCACGTAGGCGTGCGCGCGCGCACACACACACACACACACACACACACACACACACCCCTTGGCCATTTAGAAAACACCTGCTTTCCCCTTATTTCATTATTGTTGATAGTCAAAGGCATTGCAAATCTCCTACATCCAGTGACAATGCTAATGATATCCAATAGCGCCAATGTTAAAACTTTGACACGGATAAAAGATTTTCAAAGACATGATAAGCCTCTCAATTGATATCACTATATCATATTTAAGGCAGTCAAATATTTTAAATCTTAGGGTATCTTCTTTCTCTTTACTTAAACTTCCCATAAAGGTAGATAAGATGAATATGTTGGCATCAGATATGCTCCTGTAAGTTTTCAGCAGGCTCTCCAAGTCACATTTCAGAATCTCATGCCTTCCCCTCCTCTTACCTCACACGACCGTCAACCACAGCAGAGCTCTGCTAACGAGGCATAACATGATAAAGAAACAGAATTGCTGATAATATTTACCTAGGGAAATCCCCAAGGGCCCATAGTAATGTGAGTTGTTCCATGAAACTGAAAATCTCTTGTATCTTTAATACACATCTATAGAGGAGTATTTAAAATCAATCGGAATATTTATTCAACATCTACCAACTTGTGTATTTGAAGAAGCATTCTAGATACAACGGGGAACACACACAGGCATATACACAAATAGGCAATGCATGACTTAGGTCCCTTTGGGACTGGTGCTCAGTTTGAAGAGGTAAATTCATGAAAAACATAAAATGAAATAAAAATACAAGATGACTGTAGAGACCCAACAGACCAGAGTTGTTGGTAAAGGCTTCTTGGAAAATACTGGATTTGGTCTGTTTAGGTGGAAAGTGTATGAGTTTGCTAGGGAGGCTCTACAAAAATACATAGATGGCTACTTAAGCAATGGAAGTTCATTTTCTCAAATTGTGGAGGCTACGAGTCCAACAGCAAGGTGTGCTCAGAGTTAGTTTCTTCCTAGGACCTCTCCCCTTGGCTTATAGAGAGCCGGCTATCTTTTCTTTGTGTCTTTACATGTGTGGTCCCTCTGTACCCCTCTGGGTCCGAATTTCCTCTTCTTATACAGGGACACCAGTAATACCAGATTAGGCCCCACTAGAAGGATTTCATTTTTAAATTAATTCCCTCCCTAAAGACGCTACCTCCAAATACAGTCACATTCGGAGGTACAGTGTGAGCAAGGACAGCACTCAGCCCATGACAGGATGAAAAGTCCGAAAGTCAGAAGGAATTCATGCGAAAACCAAGTATACAGTTTGAGAGAGAGAGAGAGAAAAAGTAAATTTATAAAGGTGTATCGGATTTTATTTATTGTAAGATTTTTATTTTAGTTACTAATACAGGTGATCCACTGACAGTTGCATAAAGTAGTCTTTCAAACTCTAAGAAGCAAACCAAAACACATCAATGTTTACTACCAAATAAATGTCTCTTAAGCGTACAAATAAATATTTTCTCTCGAAACAACACTCACATTTTCTGCAGGAGCGAAAGTTAGTTTTTAGAGTTAGTCGGAGGTGACTTCACTGATTGGAGGGTCCAACATTTTCTGCATTCAGCAAACATTTATTAAACACCTACTTGTGTGATTAGTAATGTCCTCCATTAGATGAATTAAAATACAGCCAAAATGGGATTCTCATTATATAGATGAGGATACTCATATCCATGCAGTGTGAGTGAGGCCAGAACTAGCAAGCAGTTCTGCAAGTTTCAGCCCACAGCTTGCCTGACTATATCATGCCGACCCCAGGAAACTTGGTTTCCATGCGGGGACCTACTGAGAATTATTGAACCGAGCAGACAGTCTGGATCCAGAGCATCATGAGTAACTAAAGTTTTGCTGCATGTACGATCGATGAGGCTAATGGCCAGTCCAATCACTCAAAAGAACCCAGCACATTGTGAACATATCCTAATGATAATAACACCTAACTTTTATTCTGTGCTGCCTGTGGTCAAACCTAATATTGTCTGCTTTATACCCATCATTTGATTTATTTCTCACAATTAGCCTGTGGGTTGGGGACAATTATCATTGACATTTTTATAGATAAGAAAGCTGAGGCTTATACAGTTTAGGAAAAATACCCAAGGCCATAGTAGCTGACACTTATGCCTCAGGTTTCCTATTACCAAATGCGACAGAAGGCATGTACTCTAGAGATAAAGTTGTATTTTCTCTTCTTCTCAGTTAAGAAAGAAAAAAGAGAAAGGGGGTGGGGAAAGGAGTGCTATGAATGTGTCACCGATTGTTGAGTTTTTCATGCACATATTTTTTTTTTAATTTTTTTCTAACGTTTATTTATTTTTGGGACAGAGAGAGACAAAGCATGAACGGGGGAGGGGCAGAGAGAGAGGGAGACACAGAATCGGAAACAGGCTCCAGGCTCCCGAGCCGTCAGCCCAGAGCCTGACGCGGGGCTCGAACTCACGGACCGTGAGATCGTGACCTGAGCTGAAGTCGGACGCTTAACCGACTGTGCCACCCAGGCGCCCCTTTCATGCACATATTAAGGGCACAGCCATTCTGTATGTATGGATTCAGCAAAGAGGTCTCATTTATTGTTATATTTAATAACGGAATTGATTGAATTTTACCAGTTGAGGTCTTTAGACATAAATATAGACCATGTTTTGTTTATACCTTAACCCAATGTCAGGATAATCTGCTACATGTCAGGACAATATATGTTTCAAATTAATTTAATCTTTTCTTACTTTCTATTAACCGAATGGGATCGACTCTATGACCTGACTGTGAGTCATAAAAATTTAAGGAATAAAAAAAAAAAAAAATAGATTTCACTGAAAATTAGACTATTTCAGTGGCTCACTCAGGCATAGCCTCTCTATCCTTTGAATAGAAAGATGCACTATTTTGTTGCCATTTTCATTTAATGATGTTGTTTACAAATATTGTAAGTCTGATTATTCAAAAATGTATGCATGAGTATTTTTTTTTAAATAGACATGAAGGCTACAAAAGAAAGAAAGAAGAATTTCCAGATGCTGTGGGAGATCTCCAAATGTCCAGTTAAAGCAAGCGATGCTGTTCCAATTTTCAATATATTAACCAGACTTACTATCTACATAAACAGACTGTGTGTTTAACCTTTTCCTGGAGGCTTTCAACGCTGCTAAGCAGAACTCAAAGATTGTCTAGCCAGACTTAAAAAGTCATTTGAAGTAAATGGATTCTTGGTGATAAATAATGATGACTTTTTAAAGTAAGTTTCTTTTTTCTGTCTACAAGTACGACTTTATATCTCATTTTAAGTCCCGTGAATCTTTCTCATAGAACAAGGAACAAGTTCCCAAATTGGGCCTTACTTATTTGGTCCTTCTCTCTCGGCTTCTTTCCTGTAATTGTGCCAGGAGCCTCTACCTTGAGTCCTGTTGTTTTTAATACGATCCTCATTTTCCATGCTTTTTAATAAAAATTGTTTGAATACTTTTGAATAATTTTATTTTTAAAATTATATCACACAACTTATTCAGTAAAGGACAGGAAAAGAACGTTTGTAAAAACCTGGGTCCTATCTAAATGATATTTAAAAAATATATATATATATATACATACATACTTTTTTAAACCTACACTGACATACTCATTTAAATCTTTGTCTAAAATTCTTTTTAAAATTTTTTTAAATGTTGATTTATTTTTGAGAGAGACACAAAGAAACAGAGTGCAAGTAGGGGAGGGGCAGAGAGAGAGGGAGACACAGAATCTGAAACAGGCTCCAGGCTCTGAGCTGTCAGCACAGAATCCAACACAGGGCTCGAACTCAGAACAGTGAGATCATCACCTGAGCCAAAGTCAGACGCTTAACCAACTGAGCCACCCAGGTGCCCCACTGTCATCTTCTCTTTAGCAACTATCATTACCTAATATGTTATATAGCTCACGAATTTTCTTTACTTTTATGTCTAGTTCCTAAACCACACCGTGAGCTTCCTGAAGACGGGGACTCTGGTCTATTTCATTCCCTGCCGTATTTCTCCCAGCCCACTGTAGGCAGTATCTATTTTTCTAATTAATACACAAATTTAAAGCCGAAGTATCATTGACTATTTACAAGTAATCATATATTATCAGAGGCCTAAGAGAATAAAAATGGGTTTCCATAAACAGCCTTCTGTGCATGTGTGTGCAGCTTCGCAGGGCCACCTTCACGGTGTTTGACCTGGGAGGCAGTGTACAGGTTGCATGCTTACGCTCCTCCTGTGCTTTCTTAATGCTCTGCTGTCATGATCTTAAACTCTTAATAATTTTTCAGCAAGAGGCCAGCATTTTTATTTTGCACCAAGCTCCCCAGGTTAGGGGGCCCGTTCTACATGTAGGTGAGCATCACAGCTAGGGTTTGAATCCTAAATGTTACTTAGCATTACGTTTGCATGAATCATACACATTTACATGGAAAGCATTCTATGGTCTTAACTTATCTGCCTTAGCTACTACTCCCCCAAAAGTTCAGAGTGGCCACAGCTGTGTTACAGATGCATGAACCGAAAGTCAGTCAAGCTGGGCTATGGTTCTAATCCAGCCAGTGACTCGCTGAGTAACCTCTCACCTCGTTTTCCTACCCGCAAAAAGAGGTACTTGAACTAAACGATCTCTAAGTTACCATCCAGTCCCTCTTTCTAAATAAAACTATACTACATCTTTTTTTCTTTTTTTAATTTTTTTTTCAACGTTTATTTATTTTGGGGACAGAGAGAGACAGAGCATGAACGGGGGAGGGGCAGAGAGAGAGGGAGACACAGAATCGAAACAGGCTCCAGGCTCCGAGCCATCAGCCCAGAGCCCGACTAGGGGCTCGAACTCACGGACCGTGAGATCGTGACCTGGCTGAAGTCGGACGCTTAACCGACTGCGCCACCCAGGCGCCCCTATACTACATCTTTAAAAATATAATAAAGTATTTGTTTCTCACCTCTTTACCAAACTCTTTTAATGTAAATTGTTACCACAGACAGGATTAAAGAAAGAGCAAACCCCCTTCTCATTTTATGTTTTTGCAATATGAATTCTCTTTTTGATTTGTGAGCCCTTAAAAACGTTGATTTTTCCACATCTATTTCTCGGCTTTCGAACACTGTACTCCCATCTAAAGTCAAACAACCAATAAACTGATTAAACCTACTCTCATTTTCTTGGCCATACCCACGTGATCAAACAACTTAATCCCAGATAGTCTGAGTTTTCTTAAACTGATCTGTAATTCCTTAGTGAAATTCAAACTCAGCTGTAGGGAGCAGCCCCTCCTTATTGCCCACAAACACGAAGACGGGCTGCAAAGTAGGTTATTTGAGGCAACTTCAGTGTAGGTAACAACAATGAAACCCCCCTCCTCCACCGATGTCCACCAGAATTTAAACACTTAAAAACATCCCTACTCTTGTTGTTCAGTGAACTACAAAATCTGTGGGTTGAGGAATACTTAATAAAACTATGACTTGTCTTCAAAATTATAGTCAATTCTGCTATAAAAATGTGAAATACGTACTCCGGAAAAAAAAACACCATTCTGTTCAAAATTGTGTGATAAAAACCACAGGGCTTATGAGAAAAAAAAAAAAATGGATAGGTATACAACACCCGAAACTTCCCTCAGTGACACACAGAAAATGATAGGAACCGAATAAACAGCAACACCATGTGCACGTGTCAAATGATTAAGAACCACATAAATACTACTATGAATACGGTACTTTGCTCTGAAAACATCTGAAACCTTGTTTGTGGGAGTGGTCATCAGAAGCAGTGCAGCTGGTGAAGAACTATGATGGGGTGGAAAATTGGAGGGAATGTTGTAACACGAAGGATCCATGAGATGTGGCTCATGACACAACAGCACTGGCAGACTGCCGGCAGGTATCGGAGGCAGGACCAGCCTCATGGATGCGTGATCTGTACATGGTCACTCAGGACCCCAAGCTGCAGTCATCTTGAAATTCTTAATAATTCTGGAGAAAGGAGCCACACGTCTACATTTTCCCCTGGCAAATGATGTCGTCAGTCCAGGTTTAAGGTCATGTGTGTATGCACACACATGCATTTTGTGTATTCTTACAGATCACCATTCAGCTAGCTATAGTTTTCTGCATTGAGGTCAGGGTGTTTCTGGCAGACGAAATTATGCAGAAGCTAACTCAAAATTCTCATCATATTCAGATATGCCCCTGATATATACATCAGGCTGGAACCAAAAAAAAAAATGTTTTCAAAACAAGTATTATAGCAGAACTGACTGTAGTTAAATTTTTGGAAGCTATTATTAATCTGAGGTGAAGCGAAGAAGACAGAGATCCCAGGATGAAGAAAGCCATGCATTCCCTGTAAATCCAGGCTAGTCTCACCAGGGGACCCCACATCCCAAATGGAGAAAGTCAGGGTACACTCCCTCCTCCAAAATCAGTGGTAGGCCCCCAGAAGTAAAGAATAAAAAACTGCATTAAAAAAGAATTAGGCCTTTTACTACGGGTTGCTATGATTGTTCTTCCTGTTACTCTTTCTTCCCTGAACTTTAGAGTGAGGCTATGGGAAAAGAAGTGGAAGATGGGGTATTTTTATTTAACTTTCCAGCCAAATTGCTAGGGCACACAGTGAAGAAGGGAGGGAGGGCATCTCGCACCCGGAGAGGTGCCCAGGTGCAGGGCAGAAGGTGGCTAGTTGACATCAAGTGGAGTTGACCCCAGCAAACAAGGAGGCAGGAAGGCAGCATCTGAACTGAAAGAGGAGGTCACAAGACAAGGAATGATAGTTTGCAGGACTGAGAACACAACAGAGGTAAGACTCACTTCCCAGCAGAGGACTGACTTCTCAGCCAGCAGGACTGGGGGTCCCCAGTTCCCACAGATCATGGCCACACTAGGACAGTACTGTTTCTTAACTTTTTTTTTTTTATTTTTTTTAACGTTTATTTATTTTTGAGACAGAGAGAAACAGAGCATGAACGGGGGAGGGTCAGAAAGAGGGAGGCACAGAATCTGAAACAGGCTCCAGGCTCTGAGCGGTCAGCACAGAGCCTGACGCGGGGCTCGAACTCACGGACCGCGAGATCATGACCTGAGCTGAAGTCGGACGCTTAAACGACTGAGCCACCCAGGCGCCCCTCTTAACTTTTTTTTAACCCTCAGACTGATCTTGCAGATATAACATCCCTATTTTGAAATTATTTAAGAAAAATAGAGATGAAATGAAGGATAATAGATTAACATGCATCTCATTTGCCGCGGGAGGGCAGGGATGCATCCTTCTTTATTAAAATTTTCTCACCGTGTATGCTTACAGTGAAATAAAGAAGTAGAGCTGAATAATGGGAGATGTTTTACAGTCCTTCTAAAATTTCCACCCAATGCATTTTATTTTTTACAGAATCAGGGAAATCCTGAGCAGAATGTTTAAGTTATTTAACTAGAAACCACAAAGGACAAATACTGTTATAGAGAACATTCTGCCAAAACCACTTTCCCTCTGAGCTTCACTCTCCGTTCACGTGTTCCTTAGCCCCTTAAATTCTATCATTTAATCTCAGTCCTGGACTAAATTTTCTCTTTTGAAATCCCGAGCTTTTAGTTATTCCTTGTGAATAGATTTATCTTCCCTTATAGCCAGCCAGCTCTTAGCCTTTGGTTTATTGAAAAGCAGTACTTTGTGATGAATCCTGCTACTGATGTGTTGGTTTACATCTTTTGTTGAGCCATTTGCAGTGAGGTCTGGCTGCTTTTGTACACATCTGGTTATCAGGTGCTATTAAGAGGCTAATTACCATAATTTATTATTTATGCGAGTGTGACTTTACATATGTGTTTTTTCTAGAGGTGCTACACACCTGTGAATTTTGTTTTGCTTTGCTTTTTTTTTAATGAAAGATTACTTTTGTACTTTTAGTGAACAATCATGAGGATGCTGGTCTTTACCCTCCTTTCTTAATCTTATATTTCCATTAACAATGAAATGGCTTTTACTCCTTTCAGTGTGAAATCAAGTTCAAGATAACATGGATTGAAATTCAGACAGACAAAGCCCTCCTTTTGAAATGAAAATGTTCTTCAGTAATACTACAGCTTTCTCAAACCCACCGTGTTTCAAATGTACTTCAAAATGAGGCAATCTGTTTCTTCCCGTGAGATGTATTATTTTAAGAGAGCTCCTCATATTTGCAGTGTTGCAACTTATCGGGTGTCCCATTAGCTCGTCCATGACCAGCTATGGGATCATACGAGGCCAGTGGGAGAAAATTCACTACACTGGCAATTTCCCACATTTCTGCTCAGAGAAGCTATACCGAGATCTGGAGAGGTAGTGGAGAGAGAGGAAAAAAAGAAGTTCAATTCTTTGTATTCAGGTACTAATTCAAGAAAAATATTAAATGTGAGAACGTATTTCTTCTAATACTTATTAATAAAAAGCCTCAGTCACTGGAACTGGGGGAAGAAGTGGGGGGTCATGCAGCACCCTACTGTCTGATTTGAGGATGAAAATTGTGTGTGTGTGTGTGTGTGTGTGTGTGTGAGAGAGAGAGAG
>NW_024412405.1:17416662-17503835 GCF_014898765.1 Herpailurus yagouaroundi
GAGAGAGAGAGAGAGAGAGAGAGAGAGAGAGAGAGAGAGAAATGGATTCTGTATCTCTTTTACCTATAGGTCATCAATTTCTCCTTCCTGTCCCCTTGAATATATTTTCCTTATCTTTCCTAAAGCCTCAGTTTTCTCACCTGACAAATGGTGGTCATCCTAGAAACCACCTCGTGAGATGTTAAACATCAAGGATCTTCACATGATGCCTGGTACACAGTAAATCCTCAACACATATTAGCAATTAGCACAGGCTTAAATATTTGTGAGAGTCCCGTTATGATGTGCCATGGACAGCTGTGTGACAACAGCGACAAGTGTGTGGCTCAGTTCCAGAGGTTGACAAGATCTCCCTATGAAAGAATTTACTTCTTACTGACTCTGGCACTGTCTTTGAGCATGCTTGCAGTGTTTTTCCAAATTGTGCATCTAGTAAGAATTGTATGTGCACTTGTTAATCCAGATGCCTACTCCTCTGCCCAGAAGATTGATTTCCAGCTTAGTAGGTTTGGGGCATGCACAAGTATTCTCACTCTTGGGCACACCAAACTTATATACTTATTATCAATCCCATTTGGGAACCATAACTACCACAAGATTTCATAGGGGGTAATCCCTTTTTACGGGCTTGTCTTAATAAAATCATAAACTATCCAAAGAATATGGCTAAAACAGTAGTGTTCAGAAAATATTCCATGTGCCCTCCCCCCTTTCCCCAGCCTCCCTTATATTAATATAAAGGGATGAACATGAATAGTTCTAGTCGATGGCTGTGGGCAAGTTGCCATGGGTCACTTCTAGGCCCCTAAAGTTAAAGACGTGGGTATCCTTTCATTGCTCTCTTCCCACCTTGAGATGAACTTGAGAGCATGTGTTAAACCAGTGGTGCCACAGCATTGACAGGAGCCTCCGGCAGCCTGGTTCACGGGTAATTATGGAAAACACACCAACCTCATGCTCTTCCCCCTGAACCCATCCGACTCTCGTAGCATGAGCAAGAAAGAAATCTTTGCTGAAATCAATGACCACCCCAACTATTACAATGGAAGAATTCTCTATTCATCAAATAGAGACTGCAATAAAGGAAGGGGCACAGGGAAACTATTCGGTAAACACTTATTGATTACATGTGAGGAGAAAAAGGTATCACAGAGGAGTACAGCCCAGTGAAATGAAAAACAATACTGACTCATCTAAAAAGGTGAAGAATGTGCAATTATCAGTGGTATATGAAGAAAAGGTCTAAGAAGGCAGCCCAAGGGTAGGAATGGGGGTGCTGGTTAATTCCAAGGAAAATAGCTGCCAACGCAAACTGCACTCTGACCAACCTTTACTCATCAAAGGGACCTCTGCTTTGAGTAATCAACAGTTGTTTTGGAAAACCACAATAAAATGAAGAATCTACTGGATTTTTAGAATTTGGATGGGTGTCTGGTTTCCAGACAACAGCTTCAAATATTTAAGCTGCTAACATTAGACCAACAATGAACTTAATGGTAATTGAAAACATCTTTTCAATAAATAAAAACACATTGTGCACACTTTATTTAAAAAGTTTGCTCATGACTTAGACTAACACAGATGTGGTTTAGAGACATTCTATACCTAAAGACATGCAACTAGATGGGGAAGATAAATACCAAAGAGGAAATGAACTGATATGATTTAAAGTGTGATATTATTACCATCGTAAATTATGTCAGCTACGGGTGCCTCAAGTAGAACTTGACTTGGTTTAAAGCCAAACAAGGCCACTGAATTATTTGCAGTTAATTATGAGCTGGCCATATGTTGCAATGAGAACAATGTGTTAATCAGTCAACATTGACTCAATGGTGACAACGTAAATGGTTGGTTCCTATCCTGCTGGACAAAATGTCTCTCAGAGACAGAAGAATAAGAATGTTAATATCTTTCGATAGAAAAAAGTGTTACTAACTGATTTGGGAAGTTTCAAAAGAACATGAAATCTGGCTATGTCAGAGATTCAACACAAATGTTTATGTTTTAGAAAACATTTCATGTCCTTCTGAATGGCATGATGAGTCAGCAGTTCCAAAATCTTTAAGTGTGGAACTCATCCCTTATGTAAAAGGACACTTGTCATCATGGACACAGTAAAAATATGTGCAAGGTGTTTAATACATAATTGAACAATCCTATAAAACAATGCCATATCCAAGCCCTATATTAAAAGAGAAAAATAGTCTGGTATGCTATAAAAATATAAAATACGCGAAGTTTCGTAGAGCATACACTTGCATACACACACCCCAAAAATATTGTGTATTTATAACCAAAGGATACAAGCATTACAAAATTGTAAGATGGATTTTATTAAAAAAAAGAAGAACATTTAAGGGACAGAGACTTTTCCTTAGTTGTATAATGATCTGCTACGCATATTTAGTTTTCAAACTGTGAATCCTAAGTTTTCTTTTCTTTTAAAATAATCCATGTAGTCAACGTCTGAAGCAATAGAAGAAAAACAGGACACAGAATGGACTTATCCACACATTTGGTGCATTTAGGCAATTCCGCAGATGATGGAATAACTCAACCTGACCTCAGATACCTACAATTCAAGCTCTATATGTTACCCTGTCAAAATACTATACAAAAGAGCCCTGTTTTATACGTTTAATTAATGACTTGTTACTACTCGAACACCTAAATCCTTGTATACCTTAATTTTTAAACATATGCTGATGTCTTCCGGTTGATGCTGCTAATATTGAAACATTTTCAATAAATCCTAGTATAGTTAAACTATCTGAAGCATGATAAATTTTTCGAGTCATTTTCAGATTAAAATAGACTCTGCAAGTAGCACCAGGTGTGAATTCTCAACCTTCTTCCAACCCAAGTGCAATTAGCAACGCTGGGCTTACTACGGCTCCTTGGACATCTGTTTTGCTAAACCCTCTCTTTAAAGCCTTGATCTTTGCCTCCCTAATTACACATTTTATCAAAGAACTTTTGCTATTCTTTCCTAAGCCTTGTACAATGGAGGCGATTCTGATTAAGAGGAGTATGTGAGTCTTATTGATTTCATTGAGAAATTCCTGCCAGAGCAGAATTTGGCTGATAATTCCTGATTTATATTATTTTTTATGACCAACTTATTAGCCTGTGATTTTTCTAGCCCCATGCCTATCATTTTTAGTTATTTTACTAAAATATATACATGCGTCTATATATACATGTAGATGTCTATGTCTATATTTATACATATGCATACATACATATGTACATACATATATATATAATATGAGATTCTATACTCAAAAAAATGAAAAAAAGTTGGTTACTATGAAAATAAATCAATCAAAATAGATAATTTATAAATATCAGCCAGTTTACCATTAGATGGAGAAAAGGTAAATGTTAACACTTTTCCACAATACATTTTTGTGCGTGCATATATTCTTCTGATTTTTCCCCCAAAGGAATCAGAACAAAATTAAAATTTTTATGTGAAATAGATATCTCTTTTCAACAATAAATGGGCAGCAAGCTATTTCCTATGTTTAATTATAATATCACGAAAAATATATAGTACATAAAGAATAGGATGTCTCATTTTTGGAAAGAATACCATATATTAATTTCGAATACATAAATTATCATGGCATGTGTAATAACTATAAAGGTTTACAGTAAAAAGAAAGTTATAGCCCATTTTCTTTTACGAGTTCTCTTTTGGAATACCTTGCCTGAAAACAAAATGACTCATAAGAATACCCTAGAATGTTCTTTGCCAACTCCCATAAACATGTGCTATCTGGGTGCAAAAAATACATTGAGCCTAGGGATCCCACAAGACCTGAGCTCCATTTTCTGACACATATAATGAAAGGGCTGGCCTCTGAATGTTTCGGTGGTACTTCAGGGCCCCAAGGTCCAGGCCTGGGGACCTGACAGGGTTGGTGACTCTGCCGCACAGATCCCTGGGAGTTGCTCCCACCGCAAGAATGTTGCTTTTCCCTGCTTTAGGTTATGTCTCCCCTTTCATTTTTTTCAAGTCATATTCACCTAACATTTCCTTGCACCAAACGCTTTTCTAGCTGCTGAGAACATAGTGTGACTAAGGCAGACCAAAGCCCCCTCACAGACCTTATCAAGTTAATTTTAATTTTTTTAATTTTTTTTTTTTACATTTATTTATTTTTGAGAGACAGAGAGAGACAGCGTGAGCAGGGGAGGGGCAGAGAGAGAGAGTGAGACACAGAATCAGAAGCAGGCTCCAGGCTCCGAGCTGTCAGCACAGAGCCCGATGCGGGGCTTGAACCCACGAACTGTGAGATCATGACCTGAGCCGAAGTCGGAAGCTCAACCGACTGAGCCACCCAGGTGCCCCTATCAAGTTAATTTTAAAAAGGTTTACATAGCTAAATACAGGAATTTGAAAACTCCTGGACTATGTGTCTAATCTTCCTCCTAACTCTAAAATTTCTATAGGTAAAAACTGAGAAGTAACTATTACTTGGCAAGCCACTACAGTCAAGTTGCATCACTACAATTTTCAAAATGGGTTTTTCCCTTTGTGTCTTCCTACCATCCATCCTCGGTGTTACCTCAATAACTCCCGTGCTCCTCTGGGGCGGCCTAAATATGACTTTCATTCTGTCAGGGTTTTTAAACAGTTCCCATTCCGAATGCAAGGTTATTATAGAATTTTTTAAGTGAATGTAATGTAAAGGCTAAAACTCCCACTCTATCTCAGGAAGAATAACAAACTGTAACTATGGAAGTTGACAATGATGTGTTATTTCCTTTTGGCTCAGTGATCACACACTAGAGAACAATCATAGGTATTTTAGTAAAGTTAATAATTACTTATGGTTGAAAAAAAAAAGAGAGAGCAAGTTATTGGTGTTGAAAGTTCATGACTACTCATACATACCCCATAAACGTGTTCTCAGATCGGTTGTGGGAATTGTGGTTTATGTTTCTTTATTCTCTGGGTATTCATAAAATGCTATTTTAAGGGAACACTTGTTATTTCAAGAAATGACTGATATATTATTTAGCATGGTTCTTGCCTGTGTGTTTCTTAGTTACATTTGAAAGAACCATCTAACATTGTGTATTATTAACAGGAACACTTTTTTTCACCCTCTGTAATCTGTTTCTTTGACTCTCTCAATTTGAGAAAATACTTAGTCATCTAATCAGAACTTTCAGTGTCCCAGACTAAGTTGATTTTCCTACCAGATGTGCTTTACTCCCTAATGTAAAATTTTAGGCAATTGTTTATATTTGAAACACAGACTGTTATCAGCAATCTAACGACATATGGGTTAAGATACAAGCAAACCCCCCCCCCGCCCCCGCCTGGTAAAAACTGTTAATTTCATAATTGTTCATCTCCGGTAAATTTTCATTAAAGTATTCAATACAACCTCTTCTGCCCTAAAATCCATTATAGTCTCCCTTTTAAGAATTTATATTCTGAATTACATAACAACTCAAATTATTATTTTTTTTAATTTAAAGAATGGGCTAATTAGCTAAATTCATACTTTATTTTAAAAAAATTTTTTTTTTTAATGTTTATTTATTTTTGAGACAGAGAGAGACAGAGCATGAACGGGGGAGGGGCAGAGAGAGAGGGAGACACAGAATCGGAAACAGGCTCCAGGTTCCGAGCTATCAGCCCAGAGCCCGACGCGGGGCTCGAACTCACGGACCGCGAGATCGTGACCTGGCTGAAGTCGGACGCTTAACCGACTGCGCCACCCAGGCGCCCCAATACTTTAAAAGGAAATAAGAATAGAAAAGGTTTTCTGGCAGGAATTTTAATAAAGACTTTTACCTATTTCACAAAACAAGTGAAACTTAAGAGACTAAAGAGAGAAACTGCTTAGACGAGCAAAAGCAATAAAACACACACACTTATATCGAGATGGTCCTTCAAACACCCAGGTAGGCCTGGACAAAAATCAGACTTGATTTTGCTGCTTCCCAATTTGGATTTCCTTTAGTTTCGTTACTATTTATTGAGCACTTACTATGTGCCAGACACCACATTTGGTCACTACAAGAGTTACATAAGGTATTTTTATGATTGTTCCCTCATTTTGTGGAGGAGGAAATTTGGGATCGGCTTTGATAAATGAACAGGCTTAGAAAGAAGGTCAGAAGACACTGTAACGCCAGGGCTGTCTTTGTACTCAAAACACCTCCATGTTAATATCCCCATGTTACCTAGCAGTTATTGCACATCTGTGGACTGAAGGTACTTGTACCTAACATGTTGTTCTCGAAATTTCAAGGGAATCTCTGTGTGATAAACAGTTTTCTTTCTAGGGTAACTATGTAGATGGCACGCAATCTATGTAAAAGTTTTTGTGTGGCTAAGGCCCAAACGGCTCCTTAACACATGGTTAGGGAGAGAGAGAAAAAAAAAGGCCCAGAAGATCCTGTGGGTACATAACCGCCTGACATCAGTTACCTTTTTTCATTAACTATCTTCCAGAAAATGTGATAAAAAATCACGGCATTACTCTTCTCCACAAAAGGGATCAGTATAGAAATCAACAGACGTTGCAATTCAGAATTTCTTAGTAGAATCAAGTACTTTTCTAGCAAGATGAGATGCTAGCTTTGGACAACATTCAGTTATGCTAACTGTAGGGCTATTTGATAATTCACACGATTGCTATTTATAAATAAAATGACTTGGTAGTTTAGAAGACAACCTGGGTGGAGTTAAATTCTAAGAAGCATACCGACCAGATTCCAACATGAGAAACTTTTATTGGCCTGTGTTGTTTCTCAGGAAATGGAGTTTTGAGAACATATTGAAAGTGAACAAAATTACAATATTATTAAACATCTAAATCTGTGTTCTGTTTTCAACCAGAGTCTGCAAATGGAAATGCATGGGGAATCACTGACCTTATTCACGCCCCTGATATCATGATGGATAATACATTATTAAATTACATGGGTAAATAATGAAGCAATTGTATGAATAGAAAACAGATCATCAAGCCAAGTATACTCAGAGGGAAAAAGAAACTCATGAGCACAATACAAAAGAAAACAAACGTGGCAAGATTCGTCACTGTTTAGGAAAATAGTCTCTCTTTGATAACTATTTTAATTTTATAAACAAACTGTATCATGCTCCAATAAACACGTTTTTATTTGCTTTCAGTATTTTGCTAAGATATTCTACAGCACTCTTTGCTTTAGGGTAAATAAACAAGGGATAAAAATCAAACAATTATGTTCTCTCGTTTTGAAAAATAAACTATGGATTGACTGGTGTATTTCCTTCTACTTGGGAACCCTGGCTGCAATTATTTCATATGGACAATAATGACAGCTCACATTGATTGAGCGCTCACTGAATGCCAACTCTTATTTTGTCACTTAATTTAATTCTCACCTCTGCCCAAGGGGCTGCTCGCTATTATTGTGCTCAACTGCAGATGAGAAAACGTAGGTATATGGAAGTTAGGTAATTTTCCCAAGGAAATAGTGAAGGGGTTTATACAGACTTCTGAAACCATGGTCTTCAACCACTTGGCATTCAAAAATATTAATCCTATTAATTTTATTGGAATCATTTTGGGATACATGTATCAAATTTTGGACAGACATACTGAAAGTCTCTAATGGTGTACTATTACATTTTCTGGGCTGTTACACCGTAGTGTAGTTCTAAATATTTTCTAAGAAATGATACATAGTCATTCACTATGTCTTGAAAGATCTCATTCATGTTAACATTGTAGTACAGAATACTGAAGTTCTGACATAGTGTCTGATTATCCACTATCTAATCAAAAAATATTTGAGGAAGGAATAAAGTCTATTACACTCTGAACATAAATGCACAATAAGACTGACAGCTTTATAGCATTTGAAGTTTTGAGCCACAATAACTGCCAAATCAGATTGATGTGTGATCTAGTCAATTGCCTACCAATTGTTCCAAATTGACTAGAACCTTTAACAATTTCTACCATTTTATAGGCCACAATGAACAGAAACATCATTTTTGTAACCTCCTGTAAATCAGGGGGCAAAGCCTACATTTTCAGGGAGGACTGGTTCTCTGTGAAGACGGATCCGGGGGGTGTGGAAACCCAAAACATCAGAGTAGATAAGGAAGGCCTAGAAATGAATGGGTAACAGTTCCCTACCCTAAATGTCTCCTGCAAGGACATATTCTGAGTTATGGCTTCTGAGGAAGAGCAAAAAGCAAGTTCATACAGTAAACTCCTTGAATAGTAATGAAAAAGTCATCAATGTAAAAAAAACTGCATCCTTTCTAGAGAAATGTTGACCAAGGATTGGAATACTAAAAGGGGCATCCGTGGCATCTGTGTGTATCTGCCTGTCTGTCAGAGGGAGAGATTGAAGGAAGAGATAATTAAGATGACAAAACTCCATATAAATAAATACATCACTGTATAAGAGAAATATTTTCCTTTCTTTCATTTTTTTCAAACCTTATTTATTTTTGAGAGAAAGAGACAGAGCATGAGAGGGGGAGGGACAGAAAGAGAGGGAAACCTAGGATCCGAAGTGGGCTCCAGGTTCTGAGCTGTCAGCACTGAACCTGATGAGGGGCTCAAACCCACGAGCCACAAGAGTATGACCTGAGCCGAAGTTGGAGGCTTAACCGACTGAGCCACCCAGGTGCTTAGAGTAATATTTTCAATATTCACACTGCTCGCTCTCAGTCCCCCCTACTCCTTCATCTCACACCTAGGGCCCAGACTCCCCCACCTTTAGAGTTGATAACCAACAGGTATCACTCAGCCCAGTTCCAGTTACAAACTAAGAATTTAATCCACAAGACCTACCCCCACTGTTAGTGATTTACTTACATCCTTATATCATGTTGGCGGCTGCCAAGCATCGCAGGCAGAGGCCAGGGAGTGGTGGCTGGCTGTAAGGGATGAAACGGTGAACAGAGAGGCATACACAACTTCATGCCTTAATTTTGGTTGCCTCTTTTCCTGTCCACTCTTTCTGCATATCAGTGACAGCTTCTTTGACAGGTATTCTAGTGCCCATGCATAAAAAAGCAACGATGAAGGAGGTCTACTCCTCACAACTGACAGGTTACAGCTAGAAGCCAAGGCAGTAGAAATGAAAAACAGCATTGCCCCCAGTGGAGGCTCTATACAGTCCCAGATACTTGGAAGCAGTTCCCCTCGTTCCTCACGCCTTCAACCATTCCCAATACCACCATCAAAAAAGATGCTGTCAAACTCACAAACCACCAAGTTCACCACGTGCACCTATCTCTCTTACCTAGGTATACACTGGATGAATGATGGGAAAAATTCCTTTTCTTTTTCTGATGATGTCCTTGAAAAATAAATGGACTTTCCAACCAAAATTTTTTTCCCTTCCTTCCCTTCCTACATTCATAGCATATTTGCACTTTCCAATCTATTCCCAGTTTAGAGACAAGAGATTTGGATATTTGCTTTCTTCTATTTTAACCTCTAATTTTTGACATTCTCTTATTACAATGGAATTCTAACAAAGTGGACAAAAGCCACATGCGGTATTTTATAATCCATTTGAATCTATAGGAAGGAAATCACAATAACACAATTCACTGGATGCTTTAAACTGCTGCCATTCATTTTTTAAAGAGCTATCATATATTTAAACTCTAACTAAGAGAAACTTTGCCGGTTACAAAGTAACCAAGTCAGATATTCAGTATCTTTACTGAGCAGTTTGGATATTATGCTAAATTTTGAAGATTATGGGTTTGCAATGACTCTGGCATTGTGAGTCACCTTTAAAGATGATAATTACAAGTTTAATTTCATTATGTACCTGGTTTATCAATAATTCAATCTGCCTTATAACCCCATAACCTTAACCTTATGACCTCATAAAGGATAAATCTAAATATTCATGTCAGAAATTAATCAGTTCATACAGTTAGCCTTACATAATTATTTTATTATAATAACTAAAGCACTACCATGTATGATAGGACATGACTTCTCCATTATTCTCAAAAATAAAAATACCAGGAAAGTTATATATTATCTAGAAATAACATTTAAAGCAAAAATGCTACATCATTCTACACAACAGATGCTCCACTTTATTCGTTGGACTGTGGTTTTGATTTCAATAGCAAAAATCTAACCTCCCAACTTTGATTCAATCACAGATTGAATTGGAAAACCCATAAAACTTCAAAATTCTCAAAACATTTTGAAGCATTTTAAACTTTCTGCTAGCATGCTAGAATGATTTGTGGCTCTGTATTGAGTATTTCAAAAGATAAAATAGATCTGTAGCTTTTATAGGGAAAATATGATGGAAATGTCATATTTTCTTATTAATGTTTAGGTCATGTACACTCAATGAACATCTTCAATGTAGGTACTATATAATAGGAAAAGGCGCTGGGTTTTACCTAGTTTCAATATGCCATAATGTAGATATCAATCAGTTGTTGAAGTTGTAACTACCTCATGTGCCACACTCTCCAATAAGAAGCCAATGCCATTATCTAAGTCTTATCATTGCCTTAATCTAAAAACTTTACCCTATGGAAAGGTATTCCAAAGCTTATAGAGACCTTGAATGAATAATGTCCATGTAATTTTCCTTATGAAAATGTTCATCCACTTGCAAATAGTGAGATGTTAGACTCTTTTAACAATTAATAATTTATAAAGGTTATGAAATTAGGTTTATGGTTCCAAATAAGAAGTTTAATGGAATATGAACTTTTCATGCTACAGCTGTCTATTGTTAATTGTATTGGAAGCAATCATGATATTCTGAAGTCTCGGTCTACTCAGACATAAAGATATTGATTTCCTGTGGTGACACATTTTACACTCACTAAACCAGTGTTTTTCTGATCATGAGTCTCAATGCACTGATATATAACATGAGATCAATCCAGTGAGCTGGAACCAGCATTTAAAAAAAAGGATAAGAGAAAAAAATATCAAAGTGCATCACACTTAGTATTTTATGAAGCTCTTTTCAATCATATATGTATGCATGTACATATGTGTCTATATATTGTATAAGTACAGGAGATATATATGTATATATAAACATATAGATGTAGAATATACGTATGCATATATGTGCATACATAGGAGATATACTTATACACATACTCCATCCATGATTTATCTCAAAATCACTCATGATCTCCTATTTCCTAACATAATATATATCCTTTTTTATTGTTTATCTCCCCCGACTAGAATACAGGTGGTCCTAGTATCCTTAAGGGTCACAGTAAATGCTCAGTGAATATGTATAGAATATAAACAAATTCATGACTATACAAATATATGTGTGCACACGCACACACACACACACACACACACACACACACACTCAGGGTTCTGATGTGATATTTATTTCCTTTTGTAAGTTGGTGACAAAACAAAACAACAAACCGGAAATGTCACTGATCAGAACCAAACCGTGCTTTTCAGAAAGTCAGTTTTATTTAAAACTGAACTCCACCTTTCCCTTCCTCACCACTGTCCTCCCCTCCAGCTAGCTAAAATCAAAACATAATGAAGTTTCTTCCATAAAATCTACAATAATACACTGTGAAGAAATATCCAGTGAGATCTCTCCACATAGAAGAGATGTGATCTCATGAAACTGATGATCCAAGCAGGGCCACCCAAATGTAAATAAATCACCTCATTCATTCCATCATTCCATAGCCATATTATTGGATCAAATTGAGAGCAGACAGCCACAGGAGATACAAGCTTTAGGGGAGGAAAGGTAACTGAGAAAAGGCATGGAAGTCCAGGGTAGAAGCACGACACCATAAGGACTGAAAATGAAAACCAGACTTAAATAGTGTTTTGGTTACCGCATCAGAATACAGCCTTGTGCGTAGGGACAAAATAGGAGTTGATCTAACCAGTTTGAGGTACTCTGAGAGCAAAGGGAGGAACAGGGAAAAGGAGATCAGCAGAGGGAAATGAGACTCTGGATAGCCAAATAAAAGAAGAAAAGGAGCTTAAACTTGCTCAAGGGGGTGGGGGGAACAGAAAGAAGCTACTAGAGGATTTAAGGAGGCAAGGGACCCAGATCAGATTTTTTTAAAGATCAATCACACAGCAAAACCTAGGGTAGGTGGGAACGTTTTCAACCTATTGGCAAATAGACCAGTTGGGGGAGAAAGGAATGAAGGAGGCAAATAAAATAGCAAACGGGAGTGGATTGGAGAAATACTAAGAAATGAAAATGATAAGGATTTGAGGAATGATTGGTTGGAGGTGGGGTTAACAACAAAAGGAGATGTGAATGGAAGGATCTAGGATCACTGCAGTCTGCAGCTTGAGAACCTGGGCCAGGATCTGTGTATGTGTCCACTTTGACCAACAGTCAAGAGTCAAAATTGATTCAGGGTACTTTCGTCATAAGCATCTTTGCCGCAAGCATTCGAGTCTGCATAAGTAACTGGCACTAAAGCAAGTTTGCATTAAAAGATTTAACAAAAAAACTGACAGTTTGTTGGTCTCATCAACTGGTTGACAATTTGGTTTCATTTCTCCATTGACGCAATATTCCCATTTTTATATTATATAAGTCTTAGCCCTCATAATGGTCTATATGATGGTGCCAAGGTTTGAACCCACATTTCACTAAAACCTTGAGACATCTATCAACAGACATGTTTCAAAATGCTGAGAACAACAGACAAGGCTTTCACAATGCAATACAGAGCTCAATTATAAATATGCATCTTAGTATTCAGAAAATGATACCACTCTTGAAGAAAAAAGAAATCTTAACAACAGAATCCTAAAAGCACAATGCCCAGCGAGAAGACAAATCAACAAGGGAAGGAGGAGGAGGAGGAAGAGGAGGAGGAAGAAGAGGAGGAGGAGAAAGAGGAGGAAGAGGAGGAGGAGGAAGAGGAGGAGGAGAAAGAGGAGGAAGAGGAGGAGGAGGAGGAAGAGGAGGAGGAGGGATGGGGGAGGGGGAGAAGGAGAGAGGGAGGACTAAGCCTTTAGGACTTGCCTTCATTTCTTGGACTATTTGTATGAAAAGTGACAACAGTCTTCAGACAGAGAGGGGTAGGCATATACCCTTGTGTTTGGGAATTCTGTGGAGCTCCCTTTTTACAAAGAAAGTTCCTGTGGAAGCCTTCAAATAGTTTGTGTAGACACTGCAAGATTGAAAGGGAATATTAATACTAATTTCACCAACTTTTTAAAAGACCAAATACAGGAAATGTGTCCCTTAAAAATACTTTATATTTAAAAAATAGCTATAAATACATGAGGAAAGCTAAAGAATGACATCTATTTACTTAGTTATCCTTTCCTTCGAGCTACATATTAATTGCTTTTGTCACTTTATCATTTTTAGAATAATAAATACAACCGATGTGAAGATATGGGAACTTAGGTGCAAAAAAGAAAAAAAGAATGCATCAGTCGGCCATTGAATGGTGAATGGAAATACATTCCATACATACTGATTCATAAGATGGATTGCTTCCCTTCAAAAAATATCTCCTCAAGACCTGGCACTTCCAAGACAGTATGTGAGAAGCTTCAGTGGATTCAAGAAAACCAACTCGGTCTCAGTCTTCTTAGGCTAATATGCAAGTGCGTGGAATTAGCTGAGAACACTAGTAATTATAATACAATATACAGTAAGTGATGCCAGAAGAAAAGTTCCAAGGGCCACAGGCGTACTTCAAGAGAGACATAAGAAACATACATTGGGGAGATCGAATAAGGCTCTATGGAGGAGGGAGAACTTGAGTTGGATTTGGAACAAAAACAGGATGTTGGTAGGTAGCAGCAAGGGCTCTAGGAAAAGCATGAGAGTATGGAGAACAGGCCAATGATGTCATGGGAGATGAGGTTTAAAAGGATTTTGAGACCACACAGAGGAGAGGTAATTAGGGCAGTGAAATAGGAACGTGGTTCTATAGGGCAAGGCTCCCAAGGCAGTGTAACTAACTAAGGGATTCTCCTACTGAAACAGGTGCTGAACCTTTTCATCACAACCATCTCTAGTCTGGCATGAGCTCTGGCATGAGTCTGGCATGAGCTCTGGCATGAGTCTGGCTCTCTCTGGGAGAGCCCTTTGGGTTTACCCACTGCCTGTGAAACAGAGATACCCATTATGGGGGTGGGGTGTAACATGTGATGCAGGAATACTGGAAAGGGAAATCCTCTCTCCAGCTGGGTGAGGACCTGTAGGAGGGTTTGGGGCAGAGCCTTTCACAAGACTTCTACAATGCATAGAATGCCGGAGCTTAGCGCACAGTTCCAGAACATAATAGGCACTCAATAAATAGCTTACAAACACATAATTCTCCCAACTGAAAAGTATCCATGTTGAAATCCAGTGAAGACAATGTAAGTGGAAAAGCACACATGTTTTGTTTTGTTTTTTAGGAAACCTAGATTATTTCTAAACAATCGCTAAATTCATTAAATGTAATCATTAGTCCTAAAATATTTTTCTAGTAACTGATGGCTGATTCTCCCCTGTGGGACATTTCCACCAAGTAATTTTAATTCCAACTGCAAGTTTTGACAACAAAAAATACACACATATTGGGGAAAACAATCTCTGTTGGTAGGAGGGTCAGAATGACTCAGTAATTAATTGATTATTTCATGGATTTCTGGGTCATTCTGTCTGAGGAGTTATAATAAACATATCATAGTTTTGTTTTCACATCTAAATTTTAGAAAATGAAAAAGAAGTATAAAATATCAAATTACCTGTTTCAAAAAATATATCCTACTTTCATTCAAGAATTACAAAAAATAAAAGCTATGCCAAGATATTAGTACAAATCTCCATTATGTTGAGATCCTGCTGGACCATTTGCAGAATGGTCATTTAAATCGTTGATAATTGGCTTGAAGAATACAACTTAGAAATATTTTTCTTGAAAAACAGAGAAAAGTAGAAAGAAGAAAGCTCTATCTCTAGATAGAAAGAAACTAGGAATTGTGATCTGTTAGATTACATGAAACAGATTTACAATATACACGTAGTCTAACTTCCAATCCAATAAATGAATCATGCCTTACACTGAAACACTGTCGTGTATCAAACTGAATTATTTCCAGCAATATCAACTGACAATTTCAAAAGGCAGCCTATTTTGCCAGTCAAGAGCTCAAATACAGGGGCACCTGGGTGGCTCAGTGGGTTAAGCGTTTGACTTCGGCTCAGGTCATGATCTCATGGTTCTTAAGTTTGAGCCCACACTGGGCTCTACACTGACAGTGTGAAGCCTGCCTGGGATTTTCCCTCTCTCCCTCCCTGTCTGCCCCTCCTTCATTTGTTCTCTCTCTGTGTCTCTCTCTGTCTCTGTCTCTCTCTCTCGAAATAAACTTAAAAAAAAAAAAGAGCGCAAATGCGTTGTGTATTTGTCCTATGGTTAAGTTAAATGTGTGTCTTCTGCACTACAACGTATTTAACCTAGATGTGGGGTAATCGTATAATTTCTTATCCAAATAGGAACACTTCTATAACTTAAAAACTAATTGATAATCACACACACACATAAACTGTGACCGTCAAGGAAAACTTAAACATTTGATTATCTGCCTTAACTGCATCCCTTAAATATCAAACACCAAGTTACTTTGGGTTTCCACATGACCAAACCTGAAATAATATGAAACTTTAGTGGCCTTATATCTTCCTCCCATCCATCCATGCAACACTTTACAATGAAGGTTTATAATGCCCTGCACATGGTGGGATAGGAAGTGGATAGGGTGGGAAGGAAGAGGCCTCCACTGGCCAAGCATGTCACATTCTATTTTATTGATGTTCCTCTTAAAACAAGTTGCCCAATTATTTACAATAGCCAAGATGTGGAAGCAATTTAAGTGTCTATCAAAACATGAATGTTTAGGGAAGATGTAGTATGTGTACAGACACATACTATAAAAAAGGATGAAATTGTCCCATTTGCAACAACATGGAAGGTCCCAGAGGGTATTATGCTAAAAGAAATAAGTCAGACTAAGAAAGACAAATACCAGATGATTTCACTTAAATGTGGAATCTAAAAAAACAAAACAAATGAACAAACAAAAAGGAGAACCAGACCTATAAATACATAGAACAAACTGACGGTTGCCAGAGGAGAGCAATGGGGAGACAGGCAAAATTGATGAAGGGGGTGGGGGGGAGATACAGGCTCCCAGTTATAAAATAAATAAGTCATGGGAATAAAAGGCACAGCGTAGAGAACACAGCAATGATACTGTAACAGTGTTATATGGTGACAGATGGTAGCTACCCTTATGCTGAGAACAGCATTCATAGTCTAGAGAAGTTGAATCACTATGGTGTGCATCTAAAACTAATGTAACATTTTGTGTAAACTATGCTCACATTGGAGAAACAAAAAAACAAAACAAAAAAACTGCCCAGAACAAAGCACAGTTATTCCCATTATTGCCTTATGAGTGAAGAGTAAAGTGGAACTTGATATCCTATGATCTAATGATATTAACTAATAATAGCTTCTATTTATTGGGTACTTATACGTGTCAGGCATTGTCTTGAGCTGTATCTATATCTCTAATATAGTTATTATCTATGCATAAACATATGTATTTATCTTTATGTATATAGGTAAGGCAGAAGAGAAACACAAAGTTGCCTCTTTCTCCCTCCCTTCTTTCCTTTCCCACTGTTCTCTTTCCCTCCCTCCCTACCTCCCCCCCTCTCTCTGTCTCTCTCTCCTCCACTGTTCAGCAATAAACATTTCCTGAGTACTCACTAAGAACAAGAGTCTATGCTCAAACCTGGAAGCATGATATGTGCCTGTGCTGGTGGTGGGGGTGGGGTGTTGAATGTGCAACCAGCCAAGGTGCTAAAGTGACTCAGGGGAAAGTCATGTGGAGGTGGTTGAAAAAGATCACTAATACACCTATTAGTGTATTAAAAGATTCTAATACACCTATTCATCCTTTACTGCAATTAGCATATCTACTGGACTGAAAAGTCTATCAAAGTACAAATGAGATAAATTTGGTATGATTTATTCTTAGAAAATCCACAGAGAACTCTGGATATCATCATTTTTCTTTGAAAGTTTTTATTATTCCAGTTGAGTTTCTGGCAAGGAATTGCCATAAAATATACCTGTCTTTTTTTAACATTTATTTATGAATTTTGAAAGGTGGTGGGGAGGGGCAGAGAGAGAGAGAGAGAGAGAGAGAGAGAGAGAGAGAGAGAGAGAATCCCAAGCAGGCTTCACACTGTTAGCTCACAACCCCATGCAGGGCTCGAACTCATGAACCATGAGATCATGACCTCAGCCAAAACTTGAAGTCGGACACTTAACTAACTGTTCCACCCAGGCATCCCTGAATACCCATAATTTTCTCTGTCTTTATTCTCTTGGCACTCCTCCTATCCCCAAAAGTCTGCAAGAATTATGAGTAATGTTTTTGCTAGCATACTGGTTTAAGTATGTTTTTATATAAGCCTATAGATAAATATATTAAAACATCCCACTGTTTTCTTATTCTCACCTCACCTACCTTTGAGAAGACATTTTTTAATAAATTATCTGTTTCTTGTATCTAGATACAGAAGAATCAGTTTCCCTTGTATAGTAACTATCCCTCTGTTGGCACGTAAGACCTGAGTTGCATGCGTGCATGAATGCATGTTTAGGTGTGAAAATCAGTTCTGAAATTCTTAATCCCATTTCACAATTAGTTTTATCCAACTGACAGAGTAGCGTGGTACTGAAAACAGACGGGCTCTGGAGTCACGCTGTATGTCTTCAGAAAAATTACTTAACTTCACAGTGCCTTGGTTTCCTCATCTATAAAACTGGGACAAAAATACCCATTTAATTAAATGTTCTAAAGATTAAATGAGTTAACATTTAGAAAGCTCTCAGAACAGCGCCTGACATATATTAAGCACCCAAAGTGTGACAACACCAAATATTTCAAGCATTTCATTGTGATAGTAAAGTACATGCATGGGTGTCTAAAAGTTTTCTGAGTCGGTGATGTAATGTAGTTCACAAGAAATCGTCCTGATCCAGGATTTTATAATGCCAATGGAAGACAATTTTTAGACAAAGGATTACATGTTTGCACTAATGTACTTAGCATCAGGTACATTTCCAAATTTTAGTATGACAACTATTGGACATTAAAACTGTAGGCTTACTTGCCTTTAGTGCCATACGCGGTGTGCTTAAAAGTTATTCTTTGTATTTTTTTTGGAGGGAGTAAGATAACGTATTAAATCATGGCATGTAAATAGTATTTAAAGATAAAACAATGAAAGAACTAGGCCACATATATATTTATCTATGGTTTCGATATTTTATACTTTGCACGATTTGATTAATACAATATGAAAACAAATTTAACACAGAGAAAGATTTTTTTTTCACATTCATTTGATCCTCTTATCTGCCCCTCAAGATTATTTATCTGTGAGTAATCATTTAAGTTTGCCAGTTTTCTTAGTATAGCAAGTCAGAAAGTGGTTGAAGAAGAATGTCCTGGAAAATAACAGTACCCACAGGAAATGGACTTTTCTAGATGCCCAACTCTGTTCCCATTGGATATGGCAATGGAGGATAATCAAATTGTGATTCTGTCATCTTTATTTTAATATTTCAAGAAAGTTCAGTAGAGGCTCACTGAAAATGCTGTTTCCTCAATTCATACCAAAAACAGTATTTGTATTGGCTGAGAAAAATCAAAACTGTTTTCCAGAACCACCGTGGAGTTCTCACAATAAGAGTCTAGTTTTGCTGAGAGCTTGAAACCATTAGGTTTGAATATTTTATTCTTCTCAAATAGACTAGGAGTATAATCATGATTTGAATTGATTTCCATAGACAGAACAAGGCCTGACAATGTACCTTTTCCTTTCCAATTACATTTTTTTAAATGAGGACACATTTTATTCTACGGAATGTCTATTATAGATGACTCATGCAAGAGCTATTAAATTCTCCAAAACTTATAATCTCAGGATATAAAGCAAAATGACCAAGGGGTCCTTATTAATAAGTAACTCCAAAGAAAAAAATTAGGAGAATAGAATCTTGGGCAGAGTTCAGGAACCAAGGAGATGAGAAGGAGCTGAAATCTGGACTAAATTTTTAAAAATCACCCTAGCGAGTTTGCTCCATTACCAAGCTTTTGACAGCAGTTAACGGACAGAGGAGTTTCCTCTCCAAAAGGACAAGAAGCCAGATACACACGTGTATATGCAGTTATATCTCTCAGTTATTTCGTCTGTTGGAACTTTCTGACACCTGGCACCCAGTTACATGTGGTAAGTACTCAGTGCATCACAGGTGAATAAACAAATATCTAAATTTACCTGCAGGCAAATGAGAACCGTAAAGATCTCTAGCCCGTGAGTGATCATGTGAGAGGATCTCACGTCAGATGTTGAATAAGGGTTGTGATAAAGAAGCATGGGACAAAAAATAGGAAAGAGATGTTTTCCTGCTAGTAGAACATCAGTGGAGAATTTATTACTCAATGGATTGACTATTCACCCACTGCAATGTATGAAGGAAGGATACATCATGCCCAGGTCTTACTTATTTTAAGCACCTTGTTTTTGTCCAGTCTTGCCTTTTAGCGAAGACCGGGTAGGTTTGTCACTAAGCTTTCCTGTGCTGTCAGATATGCGGATGTATTATTTTTTCAGTGGAGAAAGAAAAAAAAAAGAAGGTTGGACAAACCTGCTGTCAGCACATTTTTAACTCATTCACTCGCTCCTGGACCTTTCTCCCAAGATCAAGATTTTTTTGTACAACTCAATGCTGCTAATCCTCTGTACCTTCTTTCTAGAGATTTTTAAAATAGGGCATTCCACCCCATAAAGAGCTTTAAATAAAGTTCTGTTAAATAACATGATTGTGCAGTTTCACAGGGTGTAAGCCAAGATACAGCTGAAGACCACTCCCATCTTTTCCACAATCAACAAACTGAGCTGCAGTAAATTTACTTTTCTCTGCAACGTCATTAGTAATGATGTTAGCAAGAAGCCACCTAGCATTCATTGTTTAGCATGTTGTAAAGTTCCTCTGCGAGGACGAAGTCCCCAGGGACCCAAAGTTCCTATGATCCCTGGTGTCAGCAGAACCTGAACTCCATCTGTTCTCTTTGCCTAGCCCGGGGGCAGATAAGTAACAGCATTTCTGTAACTCAGTACTTGGTTATTCATTATAAGTTACTATGCTTAATTGCATATGAGGCGTGCTGCACCACAATTTTGAGAACGAGAAAGAATGATTTAGGAATTTATGAAAAATGGCTTATGGTGATTCTCCCAAAGGACGTGTCCCAGGAGCTCAATCTTGTAAAGGTAGTTTTAAGGTGATTTCTTGCTGAAAGATGCTTAAAAAAAATTCTTGACACATGGGGTAAAAATGAAATGAGCTACTCTGTAGACGAATTGAATTTGCTATGCAGTTGTTTGTGAAGTGTTATCTTTCTCTTGATCCCAATCTTCCATTTCCTCTTCTGTTGATATTCTAATGGTGATTACTTTTTAAGTGGACTGAAATGGTTTTTCTAAAAGGACAGCTAACTATGCTGATATTTTAAATTAAGCCACCACTCATTTTGCCATTTTCATTTCTATTAATTAAGGGCCAACAACACCAACACAAATACCTCAGGAAGACATTCTTTATCTCTACCGCACAGCGCTGGAGTGCCTCTCTGCTCTCTGCTTCCTCCCTCCCTAGGTCATCTTTGACCCTACCCTCTGCAAACACTCATTACAACCTTCAAAGAATTCAAGCAGGATCACCTAATGGCTGTTTCTTGAATTCCTTCCTTTCCACCATTTTTATTTTAGACAAATCACAAGAACAGGATTTCAAGAGTAAGCAGACTGCCTGTAGTGACTTCAATTTCAATGCTCCCTCAAAATGCTCTCAATTTCGTGCTTCCTGGGTCAACTTTATTTATAAGAAAATAGATCCCTATGAGCAAATACTTGGACTTGATCTGCCCAAAAATCTCAGCAATATTGTTTTAGGGCATTGATAAACATTTTGATGTCCCTATTTTTACCAATATTTGAGGAGTAATCAAAGTGATATCTCAAAATAAAACTTAAAGAATCAATAAAAAATACTTCTGCCAATAATTCAGGGGCTCGTTTTTCTAAAATGCATTCATATTCAGCAAAGATTGCTGGGAGTTATCACAGGAATTTACTACATAATTTTAAGCCAATAACTGTAAATATGATCACGAGGAAATCATACTTGCTACCTACTATGTTGTAATGATAATTTTTTGTTATCAAAGACTTCTAAAGCTTTCAACATGTTAAAAGACGTCCCAGGAGGGGTATGAAAAGTAGAGCTGTTGTCACTCAGGTGTCTCCAACACAAGGGTGACCAGAGATTATGGTGATTTCAGAGTTTCCAAAGTTTAATAGTTATTACTGAGGAAAAAGAACTGAGAACTATGCTAGAAACAAAATGATAGAAAGCTATGGACATCTATAGTTCTGAAGCCATTAAAACCCCAGTTTAATTTCATCCTATCATCATTATCATCTCCTTGTTTTGGATAAGGTATGAATGATTTGCTGCTTGTCAGCTAGGCGGAAGAAATGTGTATTAAAATGTTGCAGGTACATGCCTTAGTTTAACTCTGTTACTTAAAAGTTCTATGATTACTAAAGCAAACAAAGAAACTACAACTCACTTTTGCTTTGAGCCTCATTTTCTTCTGTCTCAAAAGGAGGTTCAATAATGCTATATCCAATCATATGAAACTATAGTTGACTCTTGAACAATATGGATTTTAACTGCATGGGTCCACTTACACATGAATTTTTTTTTCAATATATATAGTATACCATCATAAGTATATTTTATTTTCCTAATAACTTTCTTTTTAAAAAATGTTTATTTATTTATTTTGAGGGGTGGGCATAGAGAGGCCAAGCAGGCCCCACACTGTCAGCACAGTGCCCGATGAGGGGCTCAGTCTCATGAACCATGAGATCATGACCTGAGCCGAAATCAGGGATTGGATGCTTAACTGACTGACTGAGCCACCTAGGTGCCCCAATTTTCTGAATAATTTTCTTAACATTTCCCCTTCTCTAGCTTACTTTATTGTAAGAATACAGCATATGATACATATAACATACAAAATACATGTAAATCAGCTGTTAATGTTATTGGTAAGGTTCCAGTTAACAGTAGGTTATCACTAGCTGAGTTTTCAGGGAGCTAAATGTTATACACAGATTTTCAACTGCACAGAGGTCTGTGTCTGTACCCCCAACTTTGTTCAAGTGTCAACTGTATTCATTTTGTGAAACTAAAACAGTCAAATGCGAGCAATTTCATAAGGTTCAACCAATATTTCACCAAGTCATCAAATGAGACAATGTACACGATAATGCTCATTAATTGCAAAAGCTAATAGAAAGGTAAGGTGAAGCCATGCACTTGAAATCTGAAGTGGTGCTTACCCACACGATCAAATCTCATCTATTATTAGTGGAACTTGGGAAGGGGTTGGGGTAACCGAGCAAAGGACGGATTTTTCAAGTAGAGATGATTTGAGGATGAGACACAAAATGAATATTCATAACAGAGATATCAGAATATGTATAAAAAGGGCCCTGTGTAAACATAATAATTAGGAGATCATTCATGAATGTATGTTTTCTCAAAGGAAGACTGCAGGAGGCCCACATTGAGTTAGACAGCATCCTCAACTTCTTGAGTTCATTCAGCTATCTCATCTAATAAAAGCAGGGTAAAACTAGGGAAGTGTAATGACACTTACGGTCTGAACTCTTGTAAATTCACACTAGCCATGTATAAAGGCAGTCCTCAGAAGATTCTATCAGCAGCATTCACCGGTGGGTCTGTTTTGATCTCCCTATGATCGTCTGACTATGGAGTGTCCAGACATTTGGTCAAACATTATGCTGGGTGTGTCTGTGAGAGTGTTTCTGGAAGAGACTAACATTTGAGTTGATAGACTGAGTAGAGCAGATTGCCCTCCCTAATGTGGTGGGCCCCATCCAATCCATTGAAGGACTGTTTAGAACAAAAAGGCTGACTCTCCTCCAGGTAAGGGAATTCCCCGTCTGACTGTGCAGATGGAACATCAGCGTTTTCTTGCCTTGGGACCTAAACTGACACATCAGCTCTTCTTGAGAATCCAGCAAGCCAACATTCGGACTGGAACTCATCCATCAGTTCCTCCAGTTTTTAGACCTTTGGATTCAGACTGAGCTACACACCCAGCTCTCCTGGGTCTCCAGCTTGGTGACTGTGATCTTGGAACATCTCAGCCTCTATAATCACATGATCCAATCCTTATAATAAATCTCTTCCTCTCTACACATATATGTGTATCCTGTTGATTCTCTTTCTCTGGAGAACCATGACTAATCCTTGCCTCCAGGGCCTAAGAATCAACATCAAGCTGGCAAAGACTGTTGTTCTGCCCTTCCACTTGAATAAACAAGGGCTGTATACTCCTGCAGTACACACTTGCCAGTCCAAACACTAGTTGTGACTAGGCAATCACTCAATATCCTCCCCACCTTACCCATTCCCTGCCAGTGCTCCCGGCAGCACTTTCTCTCATCTCCCTGACCCCTGCTCCTTCACCCTGCGTGCCACATCCACGTCTGAGTTTTGCCAGCACACAAACACTCTTCTGATATGTTGGACTTTGGTACTTCTTACATGGTCTCCCTCACTGCTCCTCTTAATGAGGGCCAAGGCATCTATATCTCAAGACTCTGATCCCACTCCGGCCTTGCCTGCTATGAAAATTCAAGGGAGAAGTGCACAAACATTAGCCCTCACTAGAGAGTTGAACTATGCAATATCTATATGACGTAAGACAGCTCTTACCTTTAAGTTATAGGATGCCTCAAATCAGATGGTAGATGTTGCACCTATATTCTCTATGTTTCCAAAAGATTATGCCATATAATGAATGTGCATATTACTGAAGATACAATAACTCTTTAATTGCATTAAGTGCATATATATATATATATATATATATATATATATATATATATAGTTTTCTGAATTGAAGAACTGTAATGCCATCCATCGGAGCATACACTTTGTTGGAAGACACAATAATCCTACTGTATAATGATAGTATAGATATATGATATCACTTACCATTCTTTGTAATATGCCAATCAGTCATACGTTTTAACATTATGTGATACTGAAGAACAAAACAATGCGCAGATAGAACATTATGTTTCCATTCCGAGAAAGAAAATAGTTCAATTTAAATTGCTCATCACCTGCATATGTACAACTAGCAGAAATTAGATTTTATGGAACAAGACATGAAAAGATTACTATACATTCTTTTATATATTGGAATAAAAAACAAAAAGAAAACTAACACATATAAGCCCTGGAAGCACTTAACTGATACAAATTTCCCTGTACCTATACTTTGCTGAAATTCAAAGAGAAGCCACCATATTAAACATCAGTGAAGTTTTTCAATACTGTTGGGCATATTGTTTTCAAAAAGTTATTTTGTGATTAGAAAGTAAATTATATGTTCATTTATTTAAAATAAATATTGTTCGGGTGCCTGGATGGCTCAGTCGGTTAAGTGTCCAAATTCGGCTCAGGTGATGATCTCATGGCCCATGGGTTCGAGTCCTACATCTGGCTCTGTGCTGACCGCTCAGAGCCTGGAGCCTGCTTCAGATTCTGTGCCTCCCTCTCTCTCCCTGCCACTCCCCTGCTCATGCTCTGTTTCTCTCTCGCTCTCTCAAACATGAATAAACATTAAAAAAATAAATAAAATAATAAAATAAAGTAAAGTAAAATAAAATAAAGTAAAATAAAATAAAATAAAATAAAATAAAATAAAATAAAATAAAATAAAATAATTAACGCCAACTAGTCCCAGAGCTACAAGACATTTAAAGAAAATGGAAGCTGTCCCCTGAGTATTCAATTTGCTATATATTGGGCAGGTTTCTAAACTCTTTACTGTCAAATTATGTAAATTCTCCATAAGATGCTCCAACATTGGTTTTATTTGCAAGAGACACATATGTGAATGTCTCTGTGGTAGATGCCCTGGTTAACAGATTAGAGGAATTATTAAGAACGTTGAAAGACAAGTTACTCTGTACACAGAGTATGCTTATAAAGGTTGGGTTTCACTTATAAAGATTTGTTTTTTTACTTTTATTTTTAAGTAATCTCTATACCCAACAGGGAGCTCGAACTTACAACCCCAAGATTCAAGAGTTGCACACTCCACAGACCAAGCCAGCCAGGAGGCCCTCAGTTACAAAGATATTTTTAATTATAACATGTTTATGCAATGATATCCTCCAATGCAGAGCTACAAAAACTCAGTAAGTGAGCAAACTAACCTCAGTATATCAAGTACTTGATCAATTAACCACAGAGGATTGAGCACACAAGCATTTAAAAAAATAACTTTCTAATTCACATAATTTAATATTCTTAATGTATGTTTTGATTTATTCTTGGCTCATCCATCCTAATGGAATCTTTTAATATTCATGTAGAAATAGAAATTTCACCATCAGTTTTAATATCTATCATACAAATCGAAAAAGTCTTTCCATTTTTCGCTAATGCAGATTCTAAATCGAAGTGGACTCTTAGCTATGGAATATTATTAACTGACCACATCTCACATGATTAAAAAATAAAAAAAAGCCAAGCTGATCTTCCTCCTTTTCAGCCCATGAGAGCATGATGTATTCTCCTAACGTGTCTTCACTTACAGCCCCCACTACATACAGACACACTATATGTAGGCTCCGACTGATCCGTTTCTCAAATGAACAAGTGGGGAAATTGAAGCACAACACTTTTTAAAAATGTTCACTGTAAAATTAAATAATAATATGATCACATGGTATGCATCAAAACGTATAAAATGGTAGATAGTAAAAATTCCCCTCCCACCTCTATGTCTATACTCAGTTCACCTCCTTTACAACAGGTAATTGTCATAATTTCTTACTTTCTCTCCCCAGAAGTATTCTATTCATATAGAGCTAATATAGACATGTACATAAGTACGCATATCACAAATGTATGTATTTTCCACTTTCTTTATATGAATGGTATCATAATATACATATTGGTCTGCACTTAGCTTTTTTTTCATTTAATATCTCAGAGAGAAAGCTTTTTTATATTTGTATTGCTATTATAGAATTGCATTTTATAAACACAACAGAATTAATTTAATCATCCCCAAGTATATCTGCAGGAAAATTCTAAGGAGTAGAATTTGGGGTTCAAAGTGTAAACTGAATTTGTCATTTTTATATACACACCAAATAATCAGGATACCTTCTACCTGGCAGCCTCTAGGCTCAGTGTTTCTAAGAAGTAAGTATTCACATACAATTACTTTAGAGTGTTCTAAGGACACGTATACCTATGAAACTGGATCCAAGTGATTACCTAGAAAGAAATCTGAAAATTTGAATTTTAATGTTCCTTTATCTTCTGTCAGTTACAGTATAAATAATTTACATTCAATAAATAATTAAAGCTTGAATTGTTAGTTTTGCATGGAATAAAATAAAAATAAGTTTATATAGTGTTTTCATGATTCCAGCTTCACAAAGGATGTCACTTAACTGTGTTTACTCATATATCCATTCACAAACATTTTACTAAGTATTCTGTATGCATTTTTACCATATTTATTTCAGATGGATTCCATTTTTAACAAGTTGATAAATATGTGACATGTAAAATATATATTAATTAAAAACAAAATCAGCACCATTATTCACACATGTAGAAGCTAAAATCTATTTTAACCTCTCTAATTTTAGTCAACATAGATGGAATTACAGTCTTCTTTCAACTGTACTCAAAGGCAATTTAATGGGCATTTGTGTCTCCCTGCCTCAAAGTTTGCTTTATTTCTTTTTCTTAAAAGTCTAGGAACAGAACCCAAGTCTGCATGATTGCATCTTCTATATTAGAGCGATCTCTTTAATATTATTTATTTGTCTTTATGAGTTATATTCAAATCAATACATGCCACAGTCTGTTTTACCTTAGTGTTTGAACTTTAATTCCCTTCAATGAAAATAGTAGAGACTATTTTTATGAGCCTTGCTTATCACAACTCTTAGGACAATATTTGTTTTCAAATAACCAACAGTTCTATTTACTGAAGATTGTCAAATATCTCCTTCTGATACCTACTAAATATGGATTTCTGGTCCCAAAGCTAGCTTAGTAGTAGACAGTTAGTTTGGAATAATCTCAAGTAATATCCTTCCTAAGGAAAAAGGAAGCAAATATTTATTTAAAATAATAATAACATTCATTTATTATATTGCTATTTTCCAGCTTATGAACAACTAGAGCTTATAGAAAACTTACAGGAATTTCCAGATATTTTGAAGGGAATTGAATTTTAGGAAAGGAAAAAATTAGGACAAGGACTCAAATACATTAATGAACAAAACTGTGGTTGGGATATACCTATTTTACCTCTGTCAATTTGAGACTAGAGCATACTTCCAACAGAAACAACACATGTAAAAAAAACCCTTTAAAAAATATACTGTTGCCTGGGTGGCTCAGTTGGTGGAGTGACCGAATTTGGCTCAGGTCATGATCTCACGGTTCATGGGTTCAAGCCCCGCGCCGGGCTCTGTGCTAACAGCTCAGGGCCTGGAGCCTGCTTCAGATTCTGTGTCTCCCTCTCTCTCTCTACCCTGCTCATGCTCTGTGTCTTTCTGTCTCAAAAATAAATAAAAACATTAAAAAAAATTTTAAAATCTAAAAACTGTGAAAACCAGAAACACTAGCATTAATCCAAATGGTGTTAACTGATAATTAATTTCCACACTGATAGGATGTTACTTATAATCTATGGATCTCACAAAGAGGGAATATCCCTGTTTTATTGTAGAAATATTAATACACTGCTTGACTCCATTGGGGATGTTCTATTCTATATTGCATAGACAGTGAATTAACTTTCTAAAATAAACAAAATTCTGAACTCTATAACATATCAGATTCTTGGGGCCCTAGTTGAGCAGCTGTGAGCCTCAGTAATCCAGGGATGCAAATTCATCACACTATAGTTATCACATATAATATTTCATTTTATAATGTGGATATGAAATAAAGCATCTGCCTTTTTTTAAAAAAAGTCAATTCTTAATCATGTGAGCAACAATACAATTTCATAAATTGCACAACTATGCAGAATTATACCCATAAATGTGTAGAATGGTTGCAAAGTATAAAGAAGGCTATTTCAAACTACAAGATAAAGCCTTCTTGGCAACTTTTATGATTTCCTATTAGTCATGTCTACTTTCTTGGCTAATCTATGACTAATCTACATAATTGCACATAAGCATCTCTTTAAAATAATTGGTATGTATTAGTAAGAATACTCTTTTTATCAAAAAATCCTTTCTATGCAAAGAAAATGCATAATTTTAAAAAACAGTCAATTCACATATTCTTTCCTTCACGATACAGTATTTAACAGAGGATGGCATGTTAATTTTTAGTCACAATAAGAAGAACGATATTACTGGAATATATTAAAAAACACAATGCTATATATCTAGGCAGCCATTATTTATAATCACACTTCTTTAAAATATAAGCTTTTAGAGTGACACTATCTTTTCATGCAAAAGAAAACCATATTTTAAATAAATGGAAAAACTCCTGAGGTAAACACGTTGGTTTCTGCTTTCATTAGATAAGACGAACATGAACTGACTATTTAGCTAATAGTTCTTTGCTAACAGCTTGGGTATTATACAAAGCTCACAAAACTATTAATGGAAACTCACAGCTCTATGCCTCCTATTTAGCAAGCTCCCATCTCTACTATAAATTACTAACTCTAGTATAATTGCAAATCTAAATAAATTCCCTGGTGATTACAGATTACAGTCACAAATCCAAAAAGCTACAACCACAACGCACTTTCTCCAGGAAAATTAATTATTCCAATTCTAGGCAGCTCAATAGTCAGAATTCAGCCACCAGCTGGCTAATATGTACAATCTGAGCATTTACCAGCAGGCTTCTGCATTAGTAACAGCAAGATTCCATTTCACAGCAGACTGCCACAAATGCTATGTATAAATGATTCGCTCGCGAAGAGTCCTCAAGGCATAAGTGTTTTATCCCCTTAAATGTTCAGGCTAACTTGCTCCACATGATGTCATCAGGATTAATTCTGAGGAAAGCAAACAAAAGGTGTAATGTACTACACCGTGCAGAGTATGAAGAAACGGGAATACTAGCATTTAGAATGGCTGCATCTTAGGGCCTCAAGAAATTGGTTGATCAATGGTTCAAATGGCCTTATTCCAGATTTCCAAAAACTGAGATTCAGAGACAGTAATACGATTGTCTGAGGCTCCAACCATCAGGGATCCTGGATCCTGGATTACAGGTCAGGGTCCCTCACTGAGATCAGTCTCCTTCTACAAAATGAGAGGCACTTACATTGAGAAATGGGCTGCTTTGGTTAGAATTCACCAAACTAGCTATGATTTCCTATGATGTGACTGTGGATTAAAATGACCTCAAGGGCGAGTTTTATGGTTTGCAAATTATACATAATAAAGTTGTTCAAAAAGCAATGGGATGGAAGGATGGACACATAAATGGACAACAGACTTGTAATAAAACAAGTTTGGTAAAATGTAATGGAAGAATAATGTAGGCACTGGGTTTAGAGGTATTCACCACAAATACTTTTAATTTTTCTGTATGTTTGAAAATGTTCTCAATAAAATGATGGGGAGAAATGAAAAGATGATGGGCATCGTGTCTGCAACTTAGGCTCAAAAAATTCCGAAAAGGGGCAAACATGATAAAATGTTAACCACTGGTGAATCTGGGGGAGGGTTATAAAGGAACTCTTTGTACTATTTTTATAACATTTCTGTAAATTTGAAATTGTTCCAAAACATGGTTAACAAGGGGAAAAATACCTGGCAGAAACTAGCGTGTTAAGGGTCTTGATTTTTTTTAAGGTAATTATATTATCTTAATACCTTGCTGAAGTATTCTCCATCACACCATACCCCTTCCCCACCCCTTTTCCTCAAACACATACTCATATACAGTAGGCTTTCGGTTATAACATTAAAAAACAAAATCACAAATCCATGGTTGGAAAGTATGGGCAGAAGACAATCAGTATGAGCAAAATTTTGAATGAAATGTGTTAAGTAAATATACATACACATATACACCCACACACAATATCTCAATAGTCATTCTTTTTTAAGAAGCTTCCAGCATTGTGTATCTGTGTGAGCAAACTGAGGGTTGCTGGAGGAGGGGTTGGTGGAGGGATGGGTTTAATTGGTGAGGAGCATTAAGGAGGGCACTTTTTAGGATGAGCACTGGGTGTCATATGTCATAGGAAAAAGATGAATCACTGCGTTCAACTCCGGAAGCCAACACCACACTGCATGATAACTTGAAAATAAATTTTAATAAAAGGAAGAATACTGGTTTTTTCGTCAAAGACAGTTTGTATTGGTAAAAACCAACCAGCAAACAAACCCCCCACTTTTAAAGAGCTTCTTGTTATGCAAGAGGGAAGCAAAGATCCTTTTCTAGAATCCACACAATGGAGACAGAGAGACACATAATTTTGCATCAAAATGCAGACTCACCTTCTTAATCTAAATTTTCTGGGGTTAGGAACAGCTGCTGTTTTCCTATCTCTTCCCTTAGAGGAAGGGATCCTGAATTCCCAAGCAGGGAAAGATGATAAAACCAATTTCTTGAAGGAGGGCCATTGTTCATCTGGGCTATAGGCTCTGGGGAGACCTAAGAAGCAAGTAAGTTTCTGAAAAGAACCTATGAAGTATCACCTTGCTCTCATTTTAAAGGTGGAAATGTGTGTTCTCACACCTGCTAAACCATGTAAAGCATTCAAGTCTGGACTTAGCTGTCTGTGTAGGGGGCTCCTGGGTCAGGTCCCTGTGCACCATGGGATGAAGGAGCTCTGGGAAGGCTTCTCAGCCTGAGGGGAAATCCTGGCTTGAGGCAGTAGGAAGAGAGGACCTGAAAGGGAGTCAGGCAGGGGCCTAAAGCAGGACTTTGGTGGGAGGCTGTGTGTAAATCTTCTTGTAAACCTGAGGAGGGGAGCTTCCTGTGGTCATGCAGCAGGGGGACAGTGGCCCCTGAGCACAGGGCAGGTCTGGGATATGAAGGGGAGAGGGTGCTGTGTACAAAAACAATAATATGAACCGCAAGACAACAAAACTTGGATGAGATTTTCCACAAAAATGTGGCACTATGAGTCTGTCTTTCTACTCCTTCAATTAAATAAAAATATTAGAGCTGGAAGATATCTCAGGGTTTATCTTGATAATCTGCTCATTTTACAGATCATAATAATAGCAGTAACATGTTGATAGTGCTTATGAGACAAGAACTGTTCTATGAATTTTATATAAACTAGTTCTTATAATCCATCCAATAGCCTTGTGTTGTAAGAATGATAGTATCCCCACTTTGTAGAGACATAGACAGAAGTCACTTGCCCAGATTGCACAGCTAGAAAGTCAAAGGTAACAAAGTAAGGCACAAGCAGTTAAATTTCTTATTCAATACACTCAGCTGCCTTTTAGGGAATCAAGTCTACAGTCCAGGAGTCCGATTCTGTCTCGAGGACCCCCCGACCCCGTCGTCCACTAATCACATTATGAAAAGCAAATTAATCTCTGAATCTCTGAATCCAAACCCCAAAAACGTGACCATGAAATGTGCACACAAACAAATATCTATTTCACAAAATGCCTAATATTCAGTACTGGTAAATTCTGTCTGAATGAAAAGACGCTGTCACGTCGTGGCACAGGAGATTTCAGCGCAATATGTAAATTATAAAATGCATGCTTTATTGTGGTAAGGTTCTGGAAATTTCCAAATGTTCTTGTTCCTATGATTTGGCAATACTGTAATTAGATGAGACAGAGGAAGAAATAAGGAAAACTGAAGACAAAAATATGAATCCTATATTGGTCATGTTTGTGTCTAAGAATCTGATATAATAGCAAGAGAAGGGCATTTCTTTTCCTAGAGTGAATAATATAGTGTTTCTCAGCTCTTCATTTTAAAGTGAACTGCCGGGGCGCCTGGGTGGCGCAGTCGGTTAAGCGTCCGACTTCAGCCAGGTCACGATCTCGCGGTCCGTGAGTTCGAGCCCCGCGTCGGGCTCTGGGCTGATGGCTCAGAGCCTGGAGCCTGTTTCCGATTCTGTGTCTCCCTCTCTCTCTGCCCCTCGCCCGTTCATGCTCTGTCTCTCTCTGTCCCAAAAATAAATAAACGTTGAAAAAAAATTTTTTTTAAAGATAAATAAATAAATAAAGTGAACTGCTAAGACGCCTTAAGACTGTCCAATCCCCAGCGCCTGTCCAAATTTCTTTGCCTCCCCTAATTTAGATGCAAAAAATAATTCGCAAGTGCTCTCTCAAGGTCTTGTAAAGTAACGGGTACATCTGTATTTCTTAATCAAAGGTTTCATACTTTTCTTTAGAAGGAAACCAAAAATAATAAAGTACAGTAATGTTAGGGATAGCAAAGCCAAAGTCAAAATTTACTTATTATACTTTTTCTAAGAGAGGGAACAATTCTCAAATCTCTCAGAAAGTACTTAGCTATACAATTTTAGCATTTAAAACACGGTTGATGGGCTGAAATGCTAGGGCAAAATGAAAAGGCAGCCTCTTTATGTCTAACTGAATGGCTTCTTTTTGTCAGGCTGAGCAAATGTGGAGAAATTCTCAAGTTAGCTGTCATTGTAGAACATCAAAGTGGGGTTTTTTTCTCCCCCCACAACACACACCAGGTAGAGTGAATGAACACTAATATCATAAACTTCTCTGTAACCCTTTAACCTTGCTGATAAAAAGCGATTTCTTCCTTTATGAAAAGAAATGCTGAAAGCAATTGCCATTTTCTATTCATGATTTGGTCTTGAGTGGCAAAATGACATCATACAGTGGAAGTAAAACCAACAAAAGTTTTCCTAGAAGCAGGAACACATTCTTTCAGAGTTTAGGTGCTAAACTCTGAGATCAAAAATAGTTTCATGATATTTCATTTGTTTAACTAAACGCCTTATTAAAGAATTAGGTTGGGCTTTAAAGTCTGAAGATAAAATGCATTATACTTCAGCACCACAATGTTGAAGCTTTTTTGTCACAGGACCCCTTACATTCTTAAAAATTGTAAACAAAACAAAAACCCAAAAGCTTTAAAAAAAAAAATCTAAACTATATTGTATTAGAGATTACCACTGAGAAGTGTTTAAATAGATGAACAGACAGGCACACTTTCTATTATCCTTCAGAGCAGTGAAGTCACACATAGGGCAAAGCCCCTAGAAAACTGCACTGCTCATTCATGAGAGAATGAGAATAAAAAGGAGCAAAGAACTTCCTACAATTAGTATGAAAATAGCTTTGATCTTGCACAATCTCTGAAAATGGTCTCTGGAACCTGCAAAGCTCCCTGCAGAAGACTTTGAGAACAGCTGCCTGAGTATATCATGTCATTTTCAATTTAAAATCAAAGCACTGAAAACTGAATGTGTCACCGCTCAAAATGTTTCTACCCCCACCCCACCCATGCCATTTGTTTGGTGCTGTTGTCATCTCAAAATAATCAGTGGCAATAAGGACTCACTCCTAAGAAAGGGAATTGGCTATTCATGGTCTATCATATTCATTCACCCCTTTCACACTGCAACTTGTGAAGCTCAGCAAGGAGCGAGCCCAGCACAAGACTGCACTGCCCAGAACCCTTTTCAAGTCAGTGGTGGTCACGTGACTAAGATTTGGGCAAATGAAATTTGAACCAATGCACTCACTCTTGCATTACACTATACCTTTCGAAGGACTGGGGGTGGGGGGGGGGTGCTATCCCCTGCTTTTTTTTCTCTCTTTCCACTGGTTGAGAGATGGCAATAAGTTGAGCACAGATTGCAGATGTCAGAGCTGCTACATCAGCTCCAAAATGCTCAGTACTGGGCCCAGGAATGTGAGAGGGTATAGGGGTTCCTACTGTATTTTAGCCTTTTGTCTCTTAGCTTCTAACTATTACAATCATTCCTATAGTATTAAAAAGAAGGTATCCTGCATTAGTAAGGCAGTTTTATCTCTCTCTCTCTCTCTGTCTCTCTCTCTCTCTCTCTCTCTCTCTCACACACACACACACACTATGCATTACCTTTAAGCACCTTTAAAACAAAGTCAGAACCAATCAGAAGGGAACAGATACAGAAGACTGAGCCTCAGGAGGGAGAAGAAGAATTTAGACCTCAGTATTAGTGTTGCACATTCGTTGTTTAGGTAATTAATACCTATGTTCTAAAAATCAACAGAACATCAGCCACAAAATCTTTGTTTGGGGGCAGAAGTACTATATCAGTGGGACACTCCTTATTAGCTAAGACATTTATCTCATTCAGGTAGCTGGGGTGCCCTTCCCAAGTCAATAAAATAAAGGATTTGTTACGGTGTGACTCTGTTAGAGAGTCACAAAATTTCATCATGTTTATGATCTCTGGGCTCTTTTTCTTTTGTTTGCTTTTAGCATTTACTTATTTATTTATTTATGGATAATTTGTTTTTTTAATTTTTATTGTTGAAGTTTAGTTGACATACAAAGTTACATTAATTTCAGGTATACAGCATAGGGATTTGAAAATTCTATAGTTTTTTTTTTTTTTAATTTAAATTCAGGTTAGTTAACATACAGTGTAGTTAGTCTTGGCTCCAGGAAGAGAACCCAATGGTTCATATCTTACATATAACACCCAGTGCTCATTCTGAAAAGTGCCCTCTTTAATGCCCGTCGCCCATTTAACCCATCCCCCTTACTTACCACCCGCCCCCGGCAACCCTCAGTTTGTTCTCTGTAGTTAAGAGTCTCTTATGCTTTGTCTCTCTCTCTCTTTTTATCTTATTTTTCCTTCCCTTCCTCTATGTTCATCTGCTGAGTTTCTCAAATTCCACCTATGAGTGAAATCATAGGATATTTGTCTTTTTCTGACTTATTTCGCTTAGCATAATACCCTCTAGTTCCATCCACGTTGTTGCAAAGGGCAAGACTTCATTCTTTTTCATCACTGGGCAGTATTCCATTGTATGTAAATACCACATCTTCTTTATCCATTCATCAACCATTGGACATTTGGCCTCTTTCCATAATTTGGCTACTGTTGATAACACTGCTATAAACATTAGGCTGTATGTGCCCCTTCACATAAGCACTTTTTTATCCTTTATTTAAATTCTTTGGTAGTGTAATTGCTAGACTGTCAGGTAGTTCTATTCTGGGCTCTTTTTTTGAACATCTGAGCAAATTCCAAAATACTTCCCAAGGGAAAAGGCAAAGCCCTACCTGGATGTATGCTTGAGGCCTCCACTATGGAAAAGTGGGCTACCTATCTAGAAGGGTTGACAACAGCTTTGACTTCCACTGTTCCTGGCACAGTAGACTGAGCCCCCACCTACCTGGCACCCAATCCACAATAACGCAGCTCTGTTCCAAGGTAAACGTGACCTAGAGGGAGCTGCTCTGAGACAGGAGCACCTATGGGTGACAGCAGAAGTTCCCAAATACCAGAACTGTCGACTCATGCCGAAGTGCTCGGCGGCCTTATGCGAAATGAGAAAAATAAAGACAAATACAACAAGTATTTAATCAAGCTAAATACGTTCAATGGAAAGGTCTGTTCTTTAGTCTGAGATTCTGTCCTTTCTATGAAAGGGGAGTTGACAATCAATGTTGTAGCTTTTTCAAAAAAGTATTTTTTTAACAAAATTTAAAAAATGGGCAGCCCTGTGCCAGTTTCCAAATTTTGATATGGAAGTTTATTGATCCCTTAAGTCTGAACGTTTGGGGAGCATGCTGTAAGGCCCCCAGTTCGTTTCTCTGTTTGTTTTCTAACATCTGTGACATCTTGGATGCCCGTTCCATTTTACAACAACCTCAGTTTAGGATGAAGCAATTTAAGCAAATATGACACTGAGAGAAATAATGGTAATTAACACTTGCATTGCCCTTGTTATGGGCAAAAGACTGTCACTTATATTTTGTTATTAAAAACTCAAAGCAACAATGAGAGTCCTTCTAAAACACGACACTAATCATTATTCTCGACCTGCAGATAATCAGAAAGCTACAGACACCAGAAGCCCTCTCTCAACACCCAGAAAACTTACTTAAACATCAATGTAGTATTAAGTCCTTGACATCCACTGATATCTTATGTAAAAACATGCACTGGGGTAGTGGTGGTAAACATTGCAAATCAAAATGCTCTCTCTTAGTTTCATTTCATAATACTTTCTATCAAAGTCATACCTCCCCTCATGAATTGATATGCCTATTATCCTCAATACTTCCTTCCTTTTCCAGGCTTCTAGGGACACATACATAGGAAGTTAGAGAACCAGATGCTATGGCTCTCTCCTGACACGTATTTTTAACAGAACTATCTTCTTTATTTCTGCCTGACCACTGAAATTTTTGTTTTTATTATACATTAAGTTGCTTTTGTTAATAAAACTATTTATGGAGCTAATCCTAATGCTGACTTTGATACTTATTAGGAATAAAATTGACAGAAGTCATGCTTCTCTGATCTCAATGTTCTCATCTATTAAAAGGGGCAGCAATTGCAATACTTAGAGAAAAAGTATCTCAGGGAGAATGAGGTATTCCCAGTGTGTTCAGGCATAACGCAGTCTGCTTTTGTGAAACGTCGACCCTAAGTATTGATATCCATGGGAAGCATGACCTCGATGTACGGACTTGGAATTCAGTCTCGTTACTACATAGTGTGACCTTCAGTATCTTGCAGAATACATCTTTTAGGAATTAAAACTTCAGAAAGCAATTGTAAGGACTCAAAATGGCAATTTTTCTTGTTCAAAAAGCTCAGTAGGGTTAATGTGAAAAATCCTCTTGCTTCTTTAAGTGATATAAAAATCTAAAACACTTTTACATTTAATTATATAGTGAGTTATATATTCAGAACAATACCCTTTGTAAAAATGATATTTTCATGCTATGCCATAGATGCTGGCAGGAAGGATTTCTATTTAAATGCAGATTATTGTTGTAACTTAAAGCCACTCTGACTTGACTATGAATAGGAGCTAAAATCTAACTTACATTTAATTATAAACGAAAAATTTCATTCCAAGGCTAAACTAACTTTAAAACCAGATAAATGTTCACTAACCAAGAATAGAATGACAATGTTTTGTTTCCTTTCAGAAAAAAAGAAAATCCTGGGATGTAAATCTCCACAAAGCTATAGAAGTTCGTCTGTTTTGCTAACAGATGCATCCATAACACCTGGCACATAAAAGGGGCTCCTGAGTGTCTGTTAAATGAACACAGGCTTAAAAAAAAAAACAGATAATGACAATATTGTGAGTTCTGCCACATGCATAATGTATTCTTCAGGTGACTGCATGCTCTCTTTCTGGTTGGTAAATACAACTGGGACAGAGTCTTTAAGAAAAATTTGTTGGTCATCTAATAGGGAAGTATTGATAAAAATCAGCAAGATAACTGAGGTATCTGGGTGGCTCAGCTGGTTAAGCATCCGACTCTTGATTTCAGTTCAGGTCATGATCTCGTGGTTGGTGGGTTCGAGCCCTGTGTCAGGCTCTGTGCTGATAGCTCAGAGCCAGGAGCCTGCTTTGGATTCTGTGTCACCCTCTCTCTCTCTGCCCCTCCCCCACACATGTCCTGTCTCTCTCTCCCTCTCTCTCTCTCTCTCTCTCTCTCTCTCTCTCTCAATAATAAACATTTAAAAAAATTTGTTTTTAATGAAAAAAAATTTAAATCAGTAAGGTAAAACTTTTACTTTTAGATCTTCTAAAATATTTCTAGAGCCTAAGAAAAGTAACATTTAAAAACACATAAAAGTACTTTGGGGAAAGCTTTGTAGTGGCTTGTAGATACTGAAAAAATGTAAAGTGTGTAAGAACGCAGAAGTATGGGCCAGGAGCTCCAACTTTCAATTTATCATTGAGGCAGATACACTTGCCTTTCCAAGTCACCATTTCAATCATGCCCTGTCTCTTCTCTTAAGCCATTATGAACTGAACGTATCCCCCCAAAATGCCTATGTTGAAGTTCCAACCCCAAAGTGATGGTAGTTGGTAATGGGGTCTTTGGGAGGTAATTAACGTTAAATGAAGTCCTAAGGATGGGGCCCTAATTCAATAGGATTGTGGTCTTAAAAGAAGAGGAGGAGAGATCTCTCTCGACCATGAGAAGACACAGAGAGAAGGCAGCCAGGAAGAGAGCTCTTGCCAGAAACCGAATCCTGCCAGACCTTCACCCTGGGCTTTGCAGTCTCCAGGACTGTGAGAAAATCAATTTCTGTTTTTTGGAGCCACCTAGTCTATGGTATTTTGTTATGGCAGCCCAATCTGACTGAGACATAAGCTTTCAACAATTTTAATTGCCTCTTCAGATAAGAAACTTAATCACAGGCCTCAAGGGTCTTAATCAAGTCTCTTTTCTCATCTAGTCCTCCCCAGTCATTCTTAAAAACATACCCATTAAAAAAAAAAAAAAAATCACAGAAGCTCTACATCTCTGATTGTCACTTCAAGTCTAGTCAGGACAAGTCTATAAAATAAATAAGAATCAACTCTACTCTCATAGTTAATATGCATTATTTCTCCCACTGAAAAATCTTTTTCTCCTCTCTCTCTCTCTTTAACTCTCTTCTACAGCATACTCCAGAGCTAGTTTTCATAGCAAAGGTAGAGTTGGAATTCCCATGAAGTCAGTGTACTTGAGCCTTAATAGAGACTCACTAGTTGGGTACTAGTTGGGCCCCAGCCATATGCTCACATAGCCGTGTGTTTTCATAAACTTTCCAAAAAAGGGAGAAATTAAAAAAGAATGTTTTCCTTTATGTCAAGATAACCTTAGAGAGCCTGTAGGAATTTTTGGAGTGTAAGTAAGATAGAGTTGACTTGGAAATATTTGTGATTTGGGTTCAGTAAGATATGTTTCTGAAGCTTCCATAACTTCTGTATAAAGTTAAGTTATTGCTAGTATAGTAATGGCGTCCCAGAATCCCACCAGCCCACTGGACTCAGGATGTGAAAGAAACCAGGCTACAGATCCTGCCACCATCAAAACATGTCCTGGAGTGCCCTGCAAAGAAGTTTATGGTAGCTGAGGAAAGGAAAAAGTGATTCAAACACATGGAGTTAAAGAGCTTCTGTAGAAAACTTATCCAATCATGAGATATAGTATAAAATTGTAAATGGAGGATTTGGTTCTTAATGATGTCCACTAAAAAAATCTCACCTGTATGAAATATACTCGATAATGTAATGTACACAATAATCAAGGCAGGATACATCTTTCCTTCCTTGGTGGGAATTACATAAAACTCAGTTTAGTTGGATTTGTGTTTTTCAGGCCTAAACCAGTAGCAGCCCTATTTTAAAAAGTGAACGCTAGTGCTCGCTTCGGCAGCACATATACTAAAAAGTGAACGCTAGTAGGTGAGGTTGGGCGTTTTGTTTTACCTTGATGCATTGGGTCTTACTGTTAACATTATCGATGGTGACGTGTGAAGCAGAAACAAATTTTGCTGAACTTTCAGTAATACATGACCAATTTCAATCAACCAAGCTAGAGAAAAGACACTATTTACTTCCCATTCTTTGTAAAGAAATATTATAAACTCCACTCCAGAGGCAGGTACCATCAAAGAGTATACAGCCCTAAACTGTAAAGATAGGACAAAGGACACAGGTATGTTAGGCAGGTAATAAATAAAAGTAATTTCTGCAGATTGTGTGAACTTTGTCTTTAATGTTACGATTACTTTATTCACTATAAATATCCACTTAATATGAAATTGTATATTTTTTATAAAATATAAAATTCTTCTGTATGCTTATCATTTAAAAAAGGATGCCCCTAAGAGCCTAAATTTCCATCAACTGATGAATGGATAAAGAAATTGTGGTTTATACACACAATGGAGTACTACGTGGCAATGAGAAAGAATGAAATATGGCCCTTTGTAGAAACGTGAATGGAACTGGAGAGTGTTAAGAGAAATAAGTCATACAGAGAAAGACAGATACCATATGTTTTCACTCTTATGTGGATCCTGAGAAACTTAACAGAAACCCATGGGGGAGGTGAAGGAAAAAAAAAAGGAGGTTAGAGTGGGAGAGAGCCAAAGCATAAGAGACTCTTAAAAACTGAGAACAAACTGAGGGTTTATGGGGGGTGGGAGGGAGGGGAAGGGGGGTGATGGGTATTGAGGAGGGCACCTATTGGGATGAGCACTGGGTGTTGTATGGAAACCAATTTGACAATAAATTTCATATATTTAAAAAAAAAGGATGCCCTTCCCTCTCCTTTTATATATGCTTCAGACCTCACAAAATTTGGACCTACCACTGAACAAATGACCTGTTTTCATTGTAACATGCTTTTAACTAGTATTATTGAGTTTAACTATTTACTCTTACTATAACAACAGATCTACAGTAGCAGCTATGAGATCACACACTAAATGGAAGAGACAATATAATTCAGATTGTTTTCCTAGTTAGACTAGAGATAAAGGGGGAAAAACACACAGAAGCAAAACTAAGTTAATGCCATGCCTATGATTCCAAGAAAATGTCATTTATTACTGATTCACTGGAGACTTTGACCAATCTGTGTGCATTTAAGCAACTGAGCTTCAATCTAGCTTGCTGGTGGAAAAAAGAAGAAAAAAAATTGGTAGCAATTCTCAGCAGCTTTGTAGATCTGAGACTTCTCTAAAATAGGGCAAGTGACTATGATCTCAAGAAGGCATGCAGCACAGAGATGACATTAAGCTGATTGATTTTTAAATTTTATCCTGCAAACCAAAAGCTCTCAGGAGATGCAATATTCCACAGAAGGCATGGATAATAGTTATCAAAACTTAAATGGAGCTTTCAAAGATGTATGTGGACTAGAGGCCACTCCGGGTTAAGAAACAGTAATCTCTCCTACTTATTATAAGTCACTGAGAAGAAGGCAGGAATTGACAGCAATGGAAAAGAAAAGAGCCCTAACACCACTAAATGTGGCCTCTGGTTAAAGCCGTGATCCTCAAAGGATGCTCCGTGGCCCGGTAGCAGCATCTGGGAACTGGTTAAGGACGCACATTCCCGGCCCCAGCACAGGCCCAACGAATCAGAAACTGGAGAAGGGACTCTGCAATTGACATTTTAACCGGTCCTCCGGGTGATTCCCATACATGCTCAAGTTTGAGATCCACCAAATTAAACAAAGTCATGGAACAACATCTCCTTAGATATCCCATCAATAGAGTTTAAAGTCCTGTAACAATGACAATTCACGTTCCCTTCCAACACTTTCTTGTTTGGCCAAAAGAGTCTATTAGGCACATCCCAGGGTTTGTCATTACATGTAGATTGTCTTCGGGGAAATTAAGGCCACAAAAACAAAAACAAACACAAACAAGCAAAAAAACCCTGTATCACATGGATGAACTCCCAAAACATTATTCTAATTGAAAGAAACCAGATGCAAAAATCTGTATGTTTGATGATTTTGTTAATATGGAATGTTCATAACGGCCAAATCTATGGGGACAGAAAGCAGATTAGTAGTTGCCTGGGGCATGGCAAACCAATGCGAGGAACTTTCTGGGGTAATGAACAGGTTCTAAAACTCAATTGGGCTCAGGTTGCGCAACTTTGTATATCACTAAAAATCAATGAATTCTGTGCTTCAACTGTTGAATTTTATAGTATGTGTATTAGTTTCCTGGGGCTGCCATAATAAAGTACCACGGTCTGGGTGGCTTAAAACAACAGAAATTTATGGCCTCACATTTCTAGAGGCTACATGTCTAAAATCAAGGTGTCAGCAAAACCATGTTCCCTATGAAATCTACAAAGGATCATCCCCCCATGCCTTCTAGCTTCTGGCATTTGCTGGCATCCTTGCCATTCCTCTCTAGGAGATGTATCACTCCCATCTCTACTTCCATTGTCACAAGATCACCTTTCCCCGTGTGTCTCTACTTCTTCTTATAAAGATACCAATCCTATAAGATCAGGGGCCCACCCTATTCCAATATCTTAATATTGGAATTAATAATTAATATTAAGATCAATTCCTCATCTTAACTCATCACACCTGCAACCATCATGGTGTCAATTAAGGTCACATTCTGAGGTATAGTGGGGATTAGGACTTTAGCATCTTTGGGGCGAACATAATCCAACCTTTAACAGTATGCAAATTACATATCAAAAATCTATTTAAAAAAAAAACTTAAAAAACATCCACAAGTATCCTATGATCCTTGAACATATGTCATTCAAAACATCTCTCATAAAAACAGTATTCTTGGCAATTGATGCATTAATTCCCATTTCTTAAAAAGATACATCGTGGAGATCCATGCCCCTGAACTCAATCCTGTTAGATTAGGACATCTGTACCTTAAAGAACCATGGATCACACATCAGTAAGTCAAGTTTAATTCCCACAGTTAGCAAGAGAAAGGAATGAGCAAAGGGAGGAATGGCAAAGAATGGAAAACATTTTGAAAGTTACTGTTCAGCCTGTATTAGTTTCTGTAGGTGTGTTGGGAAAAGGAAGTTCCTGTTAAAACCCAGCCATGTTTTTGCAGCAGGAGCCAGAAATCACATAAAGCAGGCATCTGACTGTAAACCGTTAACGAACTAGATCTAGACTACTCAATTTAACCCTGTCTGACCCATGGATTCTCTCATTTCATCCCTTTACAAGCTTTCTTGGGCATCTGTTTAATTTCTGTTTTTGTTGTTATTGTCTGCTTACTTCGTTTAAAAACTCCTTCTTTGTAACAGCTCCATTGCCATTAAAAGAAAATTTAAATTTGGGTTTTCTTTTTTTTTACTTTTTTCCAGTGTGAAACTCCATCAGGATTGGGAAATACTGGTAAGTGGGGAGCCATCACACCCTCTACAAATACATTCACTGGTAACAACTGCTAAATGCATTCTGTTGAAGGAGGATCTGCCTCATGGTGACTTAGCACATGATCCAGAACATGTCTAGTTGGGATTGCAACACTATATCCCCTTTAAAGTTTTTTTTTTAAGTTTATTTATTTGGAGAGAGAAAGAGACAGAGGGAGAGATACAGAATCCCAAACAGGCTCCACACTGTCAGCACTGAGCCAGACGTGGGGCTCAATCTCACGAACCCTAAGAGCCTAAAGGGCTTTTTAATGGGTCTTTTTTTTAATTTCTCCCACAACATCATCGATTTCTAAAATATTTTATAATTTACTTATATATAAGATTTACTGAATACAATCTGTCTTCCTGAATATAACATAACCTACCAGAACAGTGATCTTTGTCTATTTTTTTTTTTTTACTAATATCTGAAATGCCTAGAAAATCCAATGGCATAGAACACTCAATACAATACCCAAGAAATAGCTATTGACTTCATTCAACAGTCTTTCTTTTTTTTTTTTTTTTTTTAACGTTTATTTATTTTTGGGACAGAGAGAGACAGAGCATGAACGGGGGAGGGGCAAAGAGAGGGAGACACAGAATCGGAAACAGGCTCCAGGCTCCGAGCCACCAGCCCAGAGCCTGACGCGGGGCTCGAACTCCCGGACCGCGAGATCGTGACCCTAACCGACTGAAGTTAGGACACCTAACCGACTGCGCCACCCAGGCGCCCCGTCAGTCTTTCTATTATGACTCAAAATACTCTAACCTTTTCCTCTGCCTCCTCCACCACCTCGAGTAGCATCTGACTCTGACCTGATGGGCACCCAGGACAATTTCTTCTTCACTGACCTGCCATCTCTTGAACGTGGTGAGCTTTCTTTTATGAGGTTCCATGCACAATTTAGTTTTCCCTCTATCGTCATGAGATATAAGGAATTTAACATAAAAGAAAGAGCAAAAAACTTTTTTGAGGTCTCATAGCTCAGCATAGAGGAAAACTGTTCTGAAAATAAAAAGCTCTAGCTTAACAAAGCTTTTATTGAGATCTAAACGTTCCTTCTGAAAGACTAAATACAAAAGACTGTCTATTGCACTAATCTTCACAAACCAATTAGATTTACTACCTCTTAGAATTTATATCTTTCTACACTTTTTATTTCTCTGTGAAATAATGGTGAGTTTCTCAATACTCTAAAGCCTAGGAACATACCCGGCAGTGGTTCTCAAACTGTCACCTGAATTTAAGTCAGGTGGGCTTGATAAAACACACACCACCGGGACTTAACCTCCAGAGCATCTGATTTAGTAAGTCTGGCTGGGGTAGGGCCCAAGAACTGGCATTTCTAAGTTCACTAATGATGTTGATGCTGATGACCCTGGAACCATATTTTGAGAACCACTCGTAAAATGCCATTCTCAAGGCCTCATTTGTTTTATGTTTCCTCCTAGAATCTTCTAGATTTCTCATGTGAAATAGCGTACCCATTATGGTTCTGAATCATGAGTTAGGCAGCCTTCTGCACTACAGACAGAGAAAACTCATCCATACTACCCCACCCACCCCCAAGCCCTTCAGAGTACACAGAAAAGCCCTTAAGGGACTTGAAAGTCGACAGGCATCTTCTCATCCTCTTTTAATGAACTGGACCACATGCATGATGAAGAAACAGCAAATATCCTAGACAGCTGTGAACCAGTGAATGTAGCCCCAGAAGCAGATTCTGACTGAGGGTTTTGGCCTAGCTCTGGCTTCAAGTCTCAATTATTCTGATGCCAAAATGACGGTGATAATGCCAACTTTGTAGGATTATAGTGCAGGTAAAATTAGAGCATGAAAAAAAAAAGGCTATTAGTTCATATTTTTTTGAAAAATAGTATAAAAGTGACACCAGAGAATCAATAACTTTCTGTCATCTTACTTGTGAATACAATAGATCATCTGACGGTTGACTCAGCAGAAATTATTTTATCATCCAAAACTTTTATTCCCTCCCTGTCGGAAATGTGAAGAAAATACCTACTATAAGCAAAGGTAGTGAAAAACTATTGATGAAAATCTATCATGCAACCCATAAATTTTATGACGCCCAATGATTTAGGGGACCTGGGTAGCTTAGTCGGTTGAGCATCTAACTCTTGATTTAGGCTAAGGTAGTGATCCCAGAACGTGGGATAGAGCCCCGTGTCAGGCTCTGGGCTGAGTGTGGAGCCTGCTTGAGATATCTCTTTCTCTCTATTCCTCTCCCACTTTAATGCTCTCTCTCTCTCTAAAATAAACAAATAAAAATTAAAAAACATTAATAAATAGGCTAAACTTTGCATCACTTTTTTAAGCTTAAAAAAATAAATTTAAGTCATTTTATTGAATCATAAGAGTTAAATGCCACCCTGTAGGCTTACTTCCTCAATGCAGATTCCGATACCAACGACATCACATCTTGAAACATTCATAGGAAAGCCAATAGATTTCTGGAAGTTATAAATTTGTAGGAGGCATAAAATTATATAAAACAAATTCTTAATATTGATTTTCTGGTATATTAAAATCTTAAGTGACCCAATTTCAACTCAGATAATGGAAACAAGATTTCCCTCCATGCAGATTTACCAGAAATCAAAACATTCTAAATTTAATTCTCATGTATGCATAGCTAATCAGTAGAATTAGGGCTTTCAAACCGGGGCAGCAATAAGTGTGTATGTGAAATGTGTGTGTGTATGTGTGTGTGTGTGTGTGTGTGTGTGTGTGTGTGTTGAGAGAGCTGAACTTCTGGGGAGGAAATTGGAGAAAGGTGGCAGTGATGGGCTAACTAGATCAGCTATTTTTAGTGTTGGGCAGGGAAGTGATCATAAAAGCATATTATTACACTCTCAAAATTACTGTCTGAAAAATTTATTTGCTATGTTTATTTGTAAATCTTAAGTATCTAATCATATGGTGACAGATGGCAGCTACACTTGTAGTTAGCGTAGCATAATGTATGTACAGACTTGTCCAATCACTATGTTGTACACATGAAACTAATGCAACATATGTCAACTATGGTTCAATAAAGAAAAGCCTTGGGGCACCTGGGTGGCTCAGTCGGTTAAGCATCCGACTCTTGACTTCAGCTCAGGTCATTATGTCACAGTTCATGGGTTCAAGCCCCGTGTGGGACTCTGTGCTGAGGGCACAGAGCCTGCCTGGGATTCTCTCTCTCTCTCTCTCTGTCCCTCCCCACGCCTCAAAAATAAAGAGACATTTTTTAAAAGTCTTAAGTATCTAATAACTATAACCAGATCCACAATTGCCATAGATAGACAGATAGATAGATAGACAGACAGGCAGACAGAGAGAGAGAGAGAGAGAGAGACAGACAGACAGACAGACAGGGGTATCTTGCCCATATAAACTTTTAATCACCTCAGAATGACCTCCAGATCCTCTATTTACTCAACAGCCACTCCTCACACACACCAGAGGCAAATCACATGTGTCTCTGTTCACCCTCCCACTCACTACAGAGCAGGATTTTACTAAGGCTAATATTAAAACTATTTTCCAGGCCTTCACAAGCAGCTCAACTATTTGATTCAGATTTCACGATTTAAAAAAAAAAAAAAAAGGATGCAATGAAACAAATGCTACACACACTGAAAAATGTTAAAACCCAGATTTTAACATACTGGAGACCACCATCAGGGCTCTTGTTAAACCAAGGATTGGCTAATTAATCAGCAATTATCATTCATGTTAATTATAAAATAAATTGATTTGTGTGCCCTATTGTTTCTCTCTGCTTTACATACTTTTGTGCTCCAGTTCAAATGTTCCAGTTGAAAGAACTATTTCCTATTCTAAATAATTTGAAAACTACTATTTTACATTATTAAAGAAAGAAAGAAGAAGCAAACTGAGCTTTGTGTGTCCAGCATTGGAAATTCACCATTTCAGGAGGCAGTGCTGTGGAGAAGTTCTTTGTTACGTGTAGAAATCTTACGCTTTGTAATATCCACACATTGGGCTCTGTTTCTACTTCACCTACTTCACAGAGCAACACAGAAAAATTCCTTTCTTACTACAGTGTTTAGTACCCAGTATACTCTCTAGTGCTTAGTCTCGCTCGCTCTCTCTTAGATCCTCACATTTTCAAGTTATTTTTTTTACTCTGTTATAATTTATTTATTTATTTTGAGAGAGAAAGAGCGAGCATGAGCAGGGGAGGGGCAGAGAGAGAAGAGAGAGAAAGAGAATCCCAAGCAGGCTCTGTACTGCCAGCATGCAGACTGACATAGGACTTGAACTCACAAACCATGAGATCATGACCTGAGCTGAAAGCAAGAGCCAAACACTCAACCGACTGAGCCTCCCAAGTGCCCCACGTTTTCAAGTTCGAAAATGACTATATGAGACCAAATAACACACCCATTACATAAGTGTGTTGTGTAAGTCTATATATTAATTTCACCTGATCTAGATACATCTTTGCTCTAACACTGGTGTCTTTCCATGTACTGAAAACAAGCAGATTTACTTAATGCAAAGTAGGAACTTACCAGTAGTTACTGATAATAATGTCATGATAATGTGAGTAACTAAAATTCAATCCTCCATAACCAAGAATGTCAGCATTCACTTGTATATATCTGACCTTGGGTTTCTAATTAATATAGAATTATACTTTAAAAATAGATATGTATGCCTCATATTATACTGGACAGTCCTTCCCTCAAATGTAAGATAGAGTCCAAGATAGTTTAGTGGCTAGATTTTGCTTTTAGATGAGTTGGAGTGCACTAGAAATTTAAACATGCATGAAAAACTAGCGTTTCCCTAGAACTTTGTCAGTTATTTGACATTTGAACAGCACACCAACATATTCAGTGACATTAAATAATGTGGTATGTTTAAGAAAATAAATCTTCTAGAGACACCCGAGATATTAACAATATATAATAATTAATTCAATTAATATCATTTGAATACACAGATGTTTTAGATTTTAAAGCTAACTCACACATTGGAACTTAGACCAGATACCTTACCTCATTTTCATACAACGTCAGAGTAAGAGATTTTTCTTATTATTAATTTGTCTTCACCATCCCATGTTTTCTTTAAATTATGAGGAATTATTGCCATGTTGAAAAAATGTGCAAGATTATAAAATATAATTAAGAAAACAGATTTTTATCACTTTCTTCCTCTTGTTAAGAGTCAAATTTTATACCAGAGTTAGGAAAGCAGCGAATGCTCCCCTTTCATCTATAATTGTACTAAGCTCTGGAAATATCTTAGTGATTCCATAGAATTACATTCCTCTCAATCCTAGTATAATGAGCTCCAACCATGGGTAACGTGGTGTTCAATCGCTCTTGGTGATTGCCAACTCTTGCCTTCCATGCTTTGAGTAGCAGAGATCAGAGAATGAGGGTTTGTGTCCTTTCCGTTTAAATTTAATCTCATGACTTTCAACACTCAGTTGAAGTACTCATTATTAAATGAAGTACTCATTATTAAATGAATCTCTATTTAATGTTATATACATTCATTAATTTATCTGTGTTATCATGATCCCAATGAGACAAATGTGGAAGTTGAGGCTCAGAGAAGTTAAATGACTTCTGACAGTCATTTGACAAGTATGTTTAGGAGCTAAATTATTTGCAAGTCAAAATTGATGCTCATTCTACTATATTGCACTAACTCTCCTTTCTACAGTTTGCTAGTGTTCTATTTCATTAATGACCCTGTACTGAATTACAATCATGTTCACCTTTAGCATTACAGGTGCCTTCTATAATGTTCACCTCTATAATTATGGTAACTTCCTAATCTATCTGTGTAAATGAAAGTATCAAAAATATTTAAAATAAAACTAACTTTGGGATGTTAGGAGAGTCTTGCTTGAGACCCTCCCCAGATTCTACAGTGTCCTTTGTAAGCACACATCAGGATTAGCAGTAGGGAAGAATATGTCTAGGCCTGGCATGAGAACCTTTCCTTATCCTGCCAAGTCTCAAATCCTGCACGTACCTCCACAAACTAGTCTAGGATAAACAGTAACTTAATTGTTCTTACTCAAAAATCTCTGAAACTGGAGTGAAAAAAAGAAAAGGCAGCAAAATTGGAGCAAGTGAATTTCAGTCCAAAGTTGAAAGTAATCAATTAATGAAGGACAGAAACGTTAATTTCTAGAAACACCAATGAAATAGATGTTTTTAAGAAAAGTATAGCATTAAACACGAACAGGTGAGCCTCTCCAGAATGCAGGACAGAGACACCCTCAGGTTATATTAAGTTGTAGAGATCTGCCTTTGGGATACCCATGGTCTCACACACAGCTAGATTTTCATCTCTGGAACAGCTTCTCTCTCAACTCTTGAGATCTTGTATTTTACTCACTGCTTTGCCTTCTATGGTTCCTGCCCATACTAATTACCTTCTTTCTTTACACCTCATGGCATCTGTGTGGGTCATAGAGTCTCTGAATTCTGCCCTTCCCTTCCACTCTACCATCTACTGCCCTTGAATTCAACATCTCCAAGGAAGAGAGGTACTCACAAGTTCACTATTAAGCACAAAAGTTTTTAATGGGTCAAGCTCGTGCCCAAACTCAGTACTTCCAAAGAAAGAGATTATTTCTCCCTAACTTACAATTCATATTAATCAAATGGTTAGAAAAAGGCGTAATGAGTACTTCTAAAAGTGGAATGAAATATGTAGCCAGCCTACTAGATGGTAAGTAGAGGTAACTGGTATATTTTTGGAGGAGGGAGCTTCTAAATTCCTTCAGAGTGTAAAACTGTGTCCCTACAGATGCCTTCAGATGGCCCTGTCTTCTCATTTATGTCCCATTCACTTGCAGAAAGTTTCCAATGTCTGCTCTGATATTGATGAATTAAACCATATTAGATTTAAATAGCATTATCAAGGCATTTGTACTGTTTACTGGTTTCTTCATCAACTGCCTATTCTTAGCTTCTTGTGGGGTAACCCTATGAGCCCTGCTTATTGTTTACTGGTCTTTTGTTTCTGGATGCTAAAGGAACAGTGAGTCTTGCTTAGAATATCTGACCATGGTGAGTCTCTAAGCAAGCTGAACCAGCAATTTTTATCGAATGACTTTAATTATGTCTAAATAGTCTGATTCTTGTGCTTCCAAAATAAAATACCTATAGACCAACTTAAGGTTACAGGTTTCTTTGGACAATAAATAGGGTAGAATTTAACCAGTACTTCAAGTTCATCTCAGAAGAAATTTGGTGGGGCGGAGGATGCCTGGGTGACTCAGTGGGTTAAGCGTCTGAAATTTGATTTTGGCTCCAGTCATGATCCATGGTTGTGAGATCGAGCCCCGTGTTTGGCTCCACGCTGGGTGTGGAGCCTACTTAAGATTCCTCTCTCTCTCTCTCTCTCTCTCTCTCTCTCTCTCTCTCTCTCAAAAAAGAACAAGGAGGAGGAGGAGGAGGAGCTGAAGGAGGAGGAGAAATTTGCTGGAATATAAATAGTATAAAAGAAGTGAAGAAGTGCAGGAAAGTCATACCTTTGTATATAGCATTTCCTCAAGAATTTCCTAGTCAGGGTATATACATGAAAATAATATTAAGGAAAGATATAATTGCAATCATCAGATCCTGTAGTCAGAAAAGTGATGGAGGCTTAAGTGTCCCCTGTATATGTTTCTGGTGAAAATGAATCAGATCGGCATTTTCAGGTGAAAACACAAGTCCATTGTTTCTGAAACAATGGAATCATGTAGAATCATTAGATTTTTAGATTGGGAGGAACTCTCAGGGCTTATATAATCCAATATTGTACACTTTCATCTTCAGTTCAACAACAATCTAATTATTTTATGTCTCACAAAAAGTCAAGGAGGTCAAATACATTTTGAAATACTGCATATTTTCTCTCATCTTTCTCTACTTTGAATAGTTAACTCCTTCTTCATCTAGTAAATTCTTATCCCTATGCTAAAATTCAATACTCCATCAGCTCTTCTAACAACTCCCCTGATTTAACCAATGAAAGCAGTCTCCCCGTCTCCCTTCGTTCCCAAACATTGCTTACACATCTATTATAGCATGTATGGCGTTGTTATTGTAGATAACTGTTAACAAAACTACCTTCAATGTGACAAGTAGCTTATTTATTTTGGGAGACTCATCTTAATGTGCATCTCTGGTAAGTAGGAGGGGGTCCATAAATGTGATGAATTAATAAATGCTTTCTAGAAACGCACGAGTTGAGCATTACCACTTTTAATAGAGACAAAACTCATCTGTCTGTATCCTCAAAAATGCTGAGTTTCTGTAAGAAATGTTCACAACTTACAACATGTTTAATTAATACAGAGATTGAGGACTTAACTTTGAAAGCGTAAGATGTAGCAACATATCTCACATAAGCTACTGAATAATATTCAGGCAATAACTGCTTTTGTAGCTATCACTGGCCTAAAACATGATTCCATTAGTAGGTGCAGAGGTAAAACTTCACAACTCATCTCTGCCTCTCCATCTCCCAGGAATGCAGATGGCACTAATGTATGCCCGGTGGAAGGCCTGCTTCTGTCAGCTTCAGTCCTTGGTCAGGCACAAGGCCATCTTCAGAAGGTAATTCACCCTCATAGTTTTGTTTTTCTCCTCTCTCTCCAGTCACCGAAGTAACCTCACTGAGCAGATGTGTTTTGAATGAGTCTATACTTTTAAATGTTCTCAGGGTCCCCAGATCAAAAGAAATATCAATATAATTTTCTTTAAAAAATTTTTTTTCAACGTTTATTTATTTTTGAGACAGAGAGAGACAGAGCATGAACGGGGAAGGGGCAGAGAGAGAGGGAGACAGAGAATCGGAAACAGGCTCCAGGCTCTGAGCCATCAGCCCAGAGCCTGACGCGGGGCTCGAACTCACGGACCGCGAGATCGTGACCTGGCTGAAGTCGGACGCTCAACCGACTGCGCCACCCAGGCGCCCCTCAATATAATTTTCAAAGCCCATTCGAGTAGCGATGTCCTTAAAAATCAACAAAACAGACACCTCCTAATGAAGACAAGATCAAAATACGCACCATTATGGGAAAAAGGTGAGAAGTTTGAATGAGAAGTTTAAATTGGTTAATTCAAAGGATATACATTCCTTGATCCCTGAGGAAGCTTCTTGTTAAAATGCTACCACAGAAGCAATGAACCAGGACCCATTATAATTCCTTTCGGGGTTTTCCCTCCGTGCTTTTCATTTCCAAAATTGCAGAGGGACCAACACCTGCCAGAGTGGAGCAGGTACATCATTGAAGTTTTAAATTGCAGAATGTTACCCTGAGTGTTACTCCTTCCCACTGACAACAGAAAGAAGGAGGGAGGATAATAGAAATGGAGACACAGATCGAGGGGAGATGATGGTATTGAAGTCCTGCACATGGTCTATGAGATTGGAAGCATTTGGGAGAAAAAGGAAAAAAATGAATATAAGGAAAGAGACATGCAAGAGAATGACAATAATTAAACATTTTGACAAAGCTGAGACAGGAAAATCAGCTGACTAAAATGCTACATTCTGATGCAAAGTTGGTCTTCTGTGCCTTTCTTGGTCTCAAATCAAGAAAGCCTTTAAGTTTACATTTGAAACAGCACAGGAAAAGTAGGGCAATTTAAAATATTCAAAACAACAGCACAGAGTTAAGAAATAGACTTAGGATATTAGTAAGGGACGCGGGAAGTGAGCAATTCCCAAGACGAAGCTCCTGGTTAACACCTTACTTGGTTATGCAAAATCTTTAAACATTGAATTGGCCTTTTCCTGGAATTAATTCATATGACAAAACATACTTAAAAAAGAAACAGTACAACATCTAAATGTCAAAGTCATTCACTTTTAGGAAGGTAAAAAGTGTTCTTCAGAAGAGAAAAAAAACCACGTTTCATTGAACTTAGAAGTGTTTTATCATTGACTTTGACATGAACATGGTTACTTTTAAATTGAGAGTAAGATGTAGGAAAACAAAAGATTCACAAGCTGCCTCTAACATCTTGTTAGGAACTAAATTAGAATATTAATGTTTTTCTTCAGCACAGCTCCATTTGCTTGCTCTTAAAAAAATAATTTTGAATGGGTAATCCATCTATATAATCCAACATCAAAAAGGTACTAAAGGATATACATTAAAAAGTCTTCCTCTTCCTCGGGGCACCTGGATGGCTCAGTTGGTTAGGCATCCAACTTCAGCTCACGTCATGATCTCACGGTTCGTGAGTTTGAGCCCCGTGTCAGCCTCTGTGCTGACAGCTCAGAGCGTGGAGCCTGCTTTGGATTCTGTGTCTCCCTCTCTCTCTGCCCCTCCCCTGCTCAAGCTCTGTCTCTCTCTCCTTCAAGTTCTGTCTCTGTCTCCTTCAAAAATAAATCAACATTAAAAAAATTTTTTTTAAAGTCTTCCTCTGATCCCTGATTCCAGAGGCTAGTTTCATTCCCCAAATAAAACACTACTACAGTTACCATCACATATGACCAAATCATTCTCTCTCTGTCTCTGGGTGGTGTGTGTGTCTGTGTCTCTGTCTCTGTCTTTCTATCTCTGTCTCTCTGTCTCTATCTATTCATCTGTCTATGTTACAGTATATTTGCATTTAAAGCAACATCAGAGTTCATAGAAAACTTACAGGACTGTTTACTAGGAATAAGGAAGAAAAAGAACTATCAGTGAAATCAAAGCTACTTTATGTTTTATAGAATCTTCAGAAGCTTGAACTATTTTATCTTTATTGCAGTAGTGACATCATGAACCGTACCATTTTCTTCATGAGATAAAGTATAAAATATATAACACAATTTCACGTGAAAACATGGAACATGTTACACAGTTGAATATAACTCTGATAACTTGGCAACTCTCTCCATGCTACTGGAGGTTGAATGCTTTCCTAAGAATAGACAAAGCACACCTTTTCTGCTGGCAGAATCTGTTTATTTTTGGTTCCCCATCTTCCATGTGTAGGTACAGGAGTCCTTTTTGACATTAGCAATGAAGGACTCCGAGTTTCCAGACTCTATTACCAGACTTGCTACTATTTGGGTTGGAATCTTGGGTATCACTTCTGGTTGGCAAGTGGCTCCCTTTCTTGTTTCTTGTGTCTGAGATCCTGTCACCGTAATGCTTGTCATATGCCAAGCTTCCCATGTGAGCTCTGACTCACTCTTCCACTGGGATCCTACCTCTGCACCCAGGTCAGGCTTTTCCCCGGGATCAGTTGTTCTGTTTATAGCACCTATAACTCGATCTATCTAGGTGTGAGTGGGTCAAGCTTATCATTGATTAGACCATACCCAACCTTGTCCAAGTGAGAAAGCCAAAGGGTAGGCTTATTCACAAAATAATCTTTATCACCGAAAATACGAATCCATCTACCAATTAGAATCCAAGGAATGGCAAAAGCCACAGAGTGACAGTAGAGTCACCAGAGTTTTCCATTTTTAACACAGAAGATTTCAGTTCAGAAGCAGAGCTCAAAGACTTCATTTCAAGGTAATTGGATTTGCTTTCCATGTGGGAGAAAGGAGAGCTTGGTACAGGGTGAAAGTTGGTTTAAATCCTAGCTCTTTCTTTTACTAGCTATGTGAACTCAGCAAATTACTCATGTCTCCAAGCAAGAGCTTCCTCAACTATAAAACAGCAATAATAATAATAATAATAATAATAATGCCAACTTCATACGATCACTGTCAAAGCTAAATGAGAGAACGCACACAAAGTGCTTACAAAAGTGCTTACCATAGTCCCAAATTCTACCTAGTAACCAGTAGGCATAATTCTCTGAATATGTAGGAATTTCTGAGCGAGGAAATTAAGTCCGTGCTCAGAAGTGAAGCAAAGAAACAAAGAGCCTTTTCGTTTATCAGGAACACCTCACAGAAGTGACATGGCTGGTGTGGTAAAAATAGGAAAAGCGAACTATGTGCCAGACTAGCATGATAGTAGGTGCTTTATGCACATTATCTCACCTCTACACTCTATAAGGTAGCACGTAGAATTCTGAGCATTTGGCATGGAGAAACTCTAGTCTGTCGAGTTGCCAAAGGCTCTGGAGGTCAAAAGCAAGTAGATCCTAGGTTTGACTGTCCGACAGTCCGTGTGCAGCCGAATCACGAGGCTCCGAAGCCTGTGCCCTGCTCTGTAACCAACACATCCTCTCCCTCACCAGCCTGGTAAGGGCAATAAATGAGTCCTCTCCTCGTTTTATTGTGCATCGCAGGGGAAAGGCTCTGTCACTAACCGTGGTTTAGGTAGGAAAATAAACTTGGATTCAGCAAATTAACTTTCAGCGTAGCTTTCAATGACTGGGGTCTCAGACTATTAAATTTGGAATTTCAGAAACACGCTCTAGCAAAGAACAACAGCTGCTGTTGGACCCCAATCCACAAAGCGACAGCAGCTGCAGCATCTGGGCCAGCAGCTACCGAAGCTCCCTCAGTAAATAAGGCACAAGTCCCCATGCAATCTGACCCTTTGGAAGCTTCTCCCCAAGCCCGCGATGGGTGGCTCCAAGGTACCTCCACAGGGAAGGCAAAAAAAAAAAATTTTTTTTTAATGTCTGCTCATTCAGGAGGATGTGACCCTTTGCTCTCTGTTGGCGGAATGGATGCTAACACTGCCAGCTGGAAGCAAATGGAGATTTTAATTGAAACACATACAAATATCTACAACTGGGGGGAAAGAGAGAGCAAACCAGAGAGTCTTTCTAAGTTACCTAATGAGCACCCAGCATGGCTCAGCTTTCTACAAATGATCCTCCGTTAGCTTGCGCTTGTTTTGCAAATACTCAAAATGAAACTCTTTCAGCTCTTTGTACATTTGTCACTGCCTCCCAGTACCAGCTCTATTAGCTAATGTGAAATATACAGTGTAATTCACGAACCTGTTTATTGTTTGATTCCCCGGGGGAAATGGACAAGAAAGCAACATTGGAACAGAAGAATGGCAGTTACGAAACGAAATGAAACGAAACAAAACAAAACAAAACAAAACAAAACAAAACAAAACAAAACAAAACATGTAACAAAGAGTTAGTTGATGCGACCTAATGTGCCATTATTGATAGAACTGTGGACTGGTCTCATTTAAAGATATTTCTCAAAGACATACCTTTCCCTTTATTCGTAATACTTTTTTTAAAAATGTGCTTTATTTGCTCAGATCCTCTTATTCCAGTGGAAGAAATGAATCATAGTCTTTCAGTTGGTATCACCTCATTAAAAGAAAAAAAAAGGTCTTTTCATTTAACTTGAAATGCTGGCTATCTGGCAATATGGTTTATTCCATGCACTGATGTCTGTTTAGAAGGCAAGTGATTTTGTGTGGGGAAAAAAAAATGTCATTAGTCATCACTCCTCCAGTTAATTAGCCTTTCGAAAGGTTACCAATGCTTTTTTTCTTTCATTATATTACTTATTTTAAAGAGGCGCTGTATGTAAGGTTAAGATACTTGACAACAACTATATATTTCTTGATTGCTGTTCAAATACACAAGAAAGAGGTTTTAAAATGAAGCTAATGGACAAAAGAGCAGAGAACAAAGCCACATTTATGGTTTTACATTAGCAAGAAGATAAACAGCTGACCTTTCTGCTTTGTTATCAAGGTAGCTTTTATTAATTTACCACAAAACCACCTTGTTCTGCTGGGTAGAGAGCAAAATTTTCACAAGGAAGGAAAATATATTGTTGATTGTTTGTTTTTAATGTATTCCTCACTCTGCCTAAATCGGATGGATCTCAAAAGGTGTTTCTTTTTCAGATGAGGAATGGAACAGAGCAGACCTGGATTCATGCAACAAAGGCCCCTTTCCAAAGAACTTTTGTCAGAAGACTGCTGTACTCCCTGGCATCGTCTGTGTAGAGTATAGTCAAGGAACGTTACTCATTAGAAAGTCATCCATTTAGGTGTGCAGGTGATGCCCGAATGAAGTTTATTCTAAGGAATCTTAATGTCTGGGCCTCTTTAAGAGCTCCGCACAAATGAACTTGGTTCATATTAACCACAGTTAGCAAACCTGAGGATAAAGACACACCATTAGTCATCCAGGGATGCATCTTTCATTCGCCGCTGGCAAGAAGCTAAGAGTACGCCATGCTACTGTGTATCAGTGACTCCATGTCCAAGAACTTGAACACTGGAGGTGTTAGCTGCCTTTAAGTTACACACATTTTAAAACGGGAGTTTAAGACTACTAAGAAGCAACTATGAAAAATCAATACCGACCTTAATAAACACTGTGTAAGCATACAATAAGTAAATATGGATATCTTTACATAACGCAGGCTTCTTAACAGAGCTCTAGAGACTGGGATTTTCAATGACACAAAGACTTGGAGTGCATGAAAATGTTTGTATTCACCCATCCCCAGTGATCTATATACTAAGTCAGTTGTGTACTAAATTGTTACTGAGAAAATTCCAATTCGTTACATGAAGTGGGCAGTTATCATCCGTTATGCATGCACCACTGTTGTTGACTGAAATGTTTACAGAAGGGTCCTTGGTCCATAGATTTGCACGTGATTTTGCTGGGAGAATCTATATGCAAGATATCTGACAGAGAAATTGAACATTCTATGAAATAGAACATAATGTGAAATTTAGAAATTCCAAAAACAAATTTGATTTTGAAATTGGGACCAGACGTTATCATGAGAAAATTTCAGCAAGATGACTAACTTCTTAAGTGGAGGAATGGGTACATGGCAAGTCTTCATGAGAGATATCAAATTAACATTCATTTGCATAGTCAGATGAACCAGCTAACAATTGGTGTGATTATAAAAATAACACACAGGGGCGCCTGGGTGGCGCAGTCGGTTAAGCGTCCGACTTCAGCCAGGTCACGATCTCGCGGTCCGTGGGTTCGAGCCCCGCGTCGGGCTCTGGGCTGATGGCTCAGAGCCTGGAGCCTGTTTCCGATTCTGTGTCTCCCTCTTTCTCTGCCCCTCCCCCGTTCATGCTCTGTCTCTCTCTGTCCCAAAAATAAACGTTGAAAAAAAAAAATTTAAAAAAAATAACACACATTCACTGTAGTGAGGAACATGACAAATAGAATAATATAAGAAAAGTCTATGCCTAAACACACTATTCCTCACAAATCGCCATGGAAATAACATTTAGCAGCCTTCTAGGCTGCTACCATACGTGAACCACACTCAGTCATAAGATGCCTGGAAGTTTACTATTTAAAAATAGTATTATCCAGACACACACACTAAAGGAAGTAAGGAATCAATTGAATGCATTTTGTTCTCTCATCCACAAGCCCGTTGTCAGTCATCAATTAAACAGAACCAATCCCACAGAGTACTCTTGGTTGTTTTCAACAGGGATTTTAACTTTTGCCTATATAACTTCAAAATCAACAGTCAATTCAATTATTCAAATGAAAATACATAAGACCACCCATCGATTTTCAGAGAATAGACTAGTTTTCCACTTTGTTAACATACTCAGGGACCTCAATATTGGTTCTACTCCTCTTTTATTCAGACACCCTTTGTTTCACAAAAGGAACTATCCCCACATCCCTCTTGATTTCCCACCTCCATGCCTCTCAGCCACATTTCCATATCCTTCTGGATTAATGTCCAAATCTTTCCCAGCTTTGAAGGCAGTTCCCATTCTGTATTTTCACAAAGTCATTTATGGTCCTCTCATCATGAAATAATTTCATTCCCTTCTAATATCTTATCTGTATTTTTGCTCATGGCACAGTTATTTATGCTCCTAAGTGACTTGGTAGGACTGTCAGCTCCTTAGGGACAAGAACACAAGCACGATGATGAGGATGAAAAGTAAGAGGGAGGCATCACACACTCACTCATCAGTACTCACTTTTTGCCGGACACCTGTTGGGTTCCTGATGCACATTTTCAAAACTACAATTATTACACTCATTCTGAAAAGAGAAAACATGAAAGCCAAAGAGTTCAAGAAGCCTCCTGGGTCACTTTATCAATAAACTGAAAATCCCATATTTGAAAACTAATCTGCTGACTCCAAGACCTGAGATGTTTACCTGGCTATTTTTTGTTTGTTTGTTTTAATGTTTATTTTTGACAGAGAGATGGAGAGACAGAGACAGTGACAGAGAACAAGCTGGGCAGGGCAGAGAGAGAGAGAGACATATAATCTGAAGCAGGCTCTGGGCTCTGAGCTGTCAGCACAGAGCTCGATGCGGGGCTCGAACTCACAAACTGCGAGATCATGACCTGAGCTGAAGGCGAAGCCTAACTGACTGAGCCACCCAGGCACCCCTGTTTGTTTGTTTTTAATAGAACATGGCATAACATCATGAACAAAGTAGACTTTTCCCCAACTATGGGGAATGAATGAGCAAATAAAGAAAATGTACAGACTGCAATAGACACCTACTAGAATCTACACAGGAAAAAAAAAAAAAAGAAAGAGAGAGATTTCTCCTGATTTAGAAGCAGCCAAGAGAATGATCATCTTGAACATTAACGAAAAAGAAGTGACTATACTTTTTGGGAACGCATTTAGCAATTTAAAGATATACAATGCTAATGTTAATTAAAACTGGCTCCCCAGCTTCTCCAATTGCAGAATCCAATCCAGAGTTTTATGCACTAGAGACCAGCTAAAACTTGAAACTGTCAGCAGGCTGTGTCTGACCGCTAGTCTGCTGTTTGTAGGGGGACTTGGAATGCTCTAGGCCTGACAATAGTCTTAGAAGCCACTTTCCTCCCTAAAATATTTCGGGCACTATGGGGAGAGAGAGAGGGCAAGTCTGGTTCACCTGATGATCCCTGGGCCATGTCGGTAAAACTGTGAACCAGGGGTCAAGAAGGGCATTAAAAGTGTTCATATCATTTTTCCTTAAATCTCTATTTTCCATAAACCTCTTCACGGGAGGATTCATTTTAAGTACTTCCTTGACCTATTCTTTAATATAAATCATGATTTATTGGATCATATAAATCTTTAGCACTATGTTGTCATAATTTGAACATAATCCGCATAATTCTATGTGCACTCTAAATCAAGACCATCGACTCGATTACAGTAAAAGTGGTCAAAAGTGGTATTGAGAAAATAGTATAAAGTGTGAGGAGAATACCAACAACGGAAAACAGAAAAATCTTCCCCCCCTTGCAGGGATTGAGTTCTACTTTTCATTTCATATTTATAAACAATTTTACACAGAAACTAAAAGTTCAAATTGATTTATTTTTCAGAAGTTATTTGTATAAAGTTTCGTGAGAAACCATACAGTGGTTATTATTACATTTTTACCTCAGTGTCATGAGGTTTTTTTTCCCCTCTAGTTGGCATAAATTTAAAGAAACTTTCAATCCTTTAAAGTTAAGCTATTCAAGGTTTCTACAAAAAGCATATGTTAATTATGAGCAGAAAATGCTCTTCAGAAAAAGTTACTTGGCTTCAAAAATATCATCCGAGCAAAAAATAAATAAATAAATAAATAAATAAATAAACAAACAATAACAAAAGACACCAAGAAATCAAAACGCATTTTCTACAGTGTGAAAAATAAGTATCTGTTAGAGCCTATGAACTAGAAAATAACAGATAAAAATAAAATTTTGTAGTTCACAAATCTGTTAAAAGTTCAAAGAATAATTTTGATCGGCAAAAGAACAAATGAGCTCTGGATCGAGTATAACTCGTTGTCAAAATCAGAGAGAAAAAAGAGTCTTGCTTAATGTATAAAACACACTGTGTGATGAACAGTAGGTACTTAAATCCCACCTAACCCAGTAGGGACCTTTTATTGGCAGACCTAAACTGACCCCGATATTTATTTTCTTAATGTTTATTTATTTATTATTTTGAGGGGGTGGGGTGGGCAGACAGCGACAGAGAGAGAGAGAGAGAGAGAGAGAGAGAGAGAGAGAGAGAATCCCAAGCAGGCTCTATGCTGTCAGCACAGAGTCCAACGTGGGGTTTGATCTCACAAACTGAGATCACAACCTGAACGGAAATCAAGAGTAGGATATGTAATGGACTAAGCCACCCAGGTGCCCTGACCCCAATGTTTAATAGGATAGAGCAAAGATTGAAAAACCTCTGTCATTTTTCTGTGCCTTACTCTATGTCCTGGCAATTGATTCTCTCAATTCAATTAAACCAGGATATTTAGACTAATGTGGGGTGCTTAAGGTAAATAATTCTGAGTCCCATGCAGACCAAAGAATCCAAATTGCCAGTGTGCGAGCCCAACAACCTATACATTAACTGGTCCTCCAGGTGACTCGTGTGCATCTTAACCTCTCCATATTCATGCACACACACACACACACACACACACACACACACACACGTGTGTGTGTGTGTGTGTGTGTGTGTGTGTGTGTGTGTGTGACAGAGAAGGATACACTCATCCTGCTTTTTGAGGTAAGGGCTTTTACTTGCACCCTGAGATAAAGACCATCACAGTTCTGGGAATCTAAATTAGTTCCATTAGGTCCACTGGAATAAATGCTGTTGAAATCAAATATGACTCCCAGGTTTATGGACCCTAAGAGTTAACAGATAACTAGAAATCAAAGCTTGTCATTTTCTTCTGTGATATTTATTATCGAAACCTAAGTAATTCATGTGACCAGTTCGTGTCGTTGGGTCTGTGCAGGCCAGTGCCATAGCCAGACAAAACCACAGCATTATTAAATATGCTCTGTAGTAAGTCAAGCATAGGAAGGTAAAATAGAAATAGGAGACCTCATGCTTATACTTAGAGAGCTTAGACTTCCACAGGGAACAGGCAATTGATCTCACTTTTTAAAAGAACAGGAAACAAGTGAAAATGAGCAGGTGTCCATAACATCAGCACTGAGAAGGAGACAGAAGGGCTGAGGGAACCCAAGCCTGTAAAGACCACAGCATTATTCTTCCTAAATGGAGAAAATATGCAAAGAAATGTTCAAAAACAAAATATGTGGGAACTACAATTTCCTCAAACATGGAAAGACCTTGGAGGTCCAATTCCCTGATACCTGACTTCAAAGTTTGCTTTTCATTTTCAAGTTATTTGGATTCAATTAAACCATGAGGTAAGGTGGCAACAGCATGAAGACCATGTGCTTCTATATACAGTCATCCTCAAAATAATATTTGTCCATTTAATGAATATTACAAGCCTTTTGAAAGAATAATAAGTGGAAAATTCTGAAGCCGTGTTGAGTGATTTCCAAAAATTTCTCAGGGTGCTGTGAACCATTCAGGCTTAGCTGGTTCCTGACTCTACCTCCATATTTGGTTTAATATTCTCTTCCTACCTAATGGAATATTTGGAACCCTATGGAATTAATTGCTTAGGCAAGCTGTCTTTTCCTTTTAATTTGCTAGAATGCCAAGTTCACGTAGGTGTCATTCAACTAAAAATTACTGGGTAACTACTGAGCAACACTGAAATGTTATTTATAATGCACTTATAATATACATTTTACATTTTCTTCTGAATCTTGCCAAATTTTGTATATGAACAGTCTGCTTGCCATGGTGTCCATATATCTTCTTTTTTTTAATTTTTTTTTTTACATTTATTTATTTTTGAGAGGCAGAGAGAGACAGCGCGAGCAGGGGAGGGGCAGAGAGAAAGGGAGACACAGAATCAGAAGCAGGCTGCAGGCTCCAAGCTATCAGCACAGAGCCTGACGCAGGGCTCAAACCCATGAACTGTGAGATCATGATCTGAGCCAAAGTCGGACCAACTGAGCCACCCAGGCGCCCCCCATATATCTTCTAAACTAGAGTTCAACATTTTGAATCATACTTAATAGAGGGATTTTTTTTTTAACACGCCTATTCATGGGGATAAACTGGAGAGGCCATTTCTAGAAAAACAATGATAAAATGCTGGATGGAAGCAGAAACTAAGTAGCCTCAATCTGAGTTAAAGTCTGTGTAAATTCCGTTCATCTTTGCAAATTTGAAAATGGCACTCTGTTTAATTTACTGTTGTTAAATACACAAGACATGAGAGTGACAATTATCTGCTGACATTGTTAGGTATCTACAATGAATTCATGGTCTGAAAATCTCCCATGCTGTATATGCTCAAGTCCGTTATCTCTTGTTTTGTTATTTTTTTATGTTTATTTTTGAGAGAAAGAGAGAGAGCACACATGCACAGGAGCGTGAGAGGGGGAGGAGCTGGGGGGGGTGGGGAGGGTGGCAGAACAGAGGATCCAAAGCGGGCTCTGTGCTGACAGCAGAGAGCCAGATGCAGGGCTCAAATTCAGGAACCGTGAATCACGACCTGAGCTAAAGTCAGACACTTAACCCACTGTGCCATCCAGGTGCCCCAAGTCAGTTATTTCTTGTTAAAAAACTTTTTTGGGGGCGCCTGGGTGGCGCAGTCGGTTGAGCGTCCGACTTCAGCCAGGTCACGATCTCGCGGTCCAGGAGTTCGAGCCCCGCGTCAGGCTCTGGGCTGATGGCTCAGAGCCTGGAGCCTGTTTCCGATTCTGTGTCTTCCTCTCTCTCTGCCCCTCCCCCATTCATGCTCTGTCTCTCTCTGTCCCAAAAATAAATAAACGTTGAAAAAAAAAATTAAAAAAAAAAAACTTTTTTGTTATTATAGATATTTAGAAACCGTACAAAAATGAGAATATTAAAAAACAAACAAACAAACAAACATGGACTCGTCAACTCATTCAAACATTATCACTTTCCTGTCCATCTCATTCCTTCAATGTGCCCACCTCAGGGACTCCTGTCAGGACAAGGTTTGTCATTTCAGATTCTCACCTGAATCTTTCCTTCTAAATCTTAGAACCCTCAAAGCATATAAATGCTTCTTATGCCTTTACCATGCTATTCATTTGAAAAAGGGAAACCATGTTGTCTCAGCGGAGGAGGAAAGCATAGTTTCATTCCGATTCCCTACCATGAGGGAAGGTCAAGAATCTTGGTGCAAAATCCCACTTAGAGGTGGTGACTTACCCTGTTTCCCAGTGCTCATCACACCTAACCAGAGATCATGAATTTTCCATCATCATTACATACACTATGCAGTCAAGCTAGTCTACGTTGAGCTGAGTATTCTCAGGTTTAAAGACAAAAATGTTTCCACTGAGCTCTAATTTACACCACCGTTAAATATTTTTCTTGATTTTCATTAAAATAAGAAACTCAGTTTTCTCTATTCAGTGGCAGATCAATTTAACTGAAATAAAAATTCTCCTGTAATTTACCCATACTTACTCAAAGGATTAGTGAGTCCCTGTCAGAGAGCAGATACTTGTCTGCTCATTAACATTCACGACCAAGAACCCTTCTGGTAGGGCTGGCTTCAGCATCTGATAGAGCAATACTTAAAAGAAATTGGCTTGTCTGTGAAACAGCTGCTCAGCAAAGCCACCATGCAAGGGAACTGGTGATAATAAGATGATAATATTACAACTACACTGGGAGTATAATGTGTTTTACTTTGAGGTGTGTGGTAGGGGTCTAAGAATTAGAAGAAGACTCGTAGTCCATCACAGAGGACATGACGCTATAAATCAGCAGTGTGCTTCCTTAGTTTGGAATGATCTGTCCAAAGAGCAGAATAAAAAAAAAAAAAAAAAAAAAAAAAAAAAGGAAGGGGAAGGGGAAGGGGAAGGCAAAGGCAAAGGCAAAGGGAAAGGGAAGAAGGAAAGACAAATTTCACTTGTACAAAGATCTGGGTTCTTCACGCATTTGCATTTAAAAGACCCCTACCATGGACCATCTATTCCAACATTGTGCAAACACAAGGCATTTGTGATTTGTAAATCTGCACTAGTTCTGCCAAAGTTGAAATCCCGTTAGCTGATTCTTATTTTTGGAAAGTCTACCCTTTTGTAAAACTAGCAGATCACTGATCACTCTCCAGTGATAGTATGACTGTTTCTAATTTCTAAAACCCAATCCAGGACAATGTGATTTCCAAAGATGTGTCCTTCAGATGAAATACATGTCATTGAGGTGGTGGCCTAGCAAAATTAAAGGTGTTCAGCTAATTATTTTGTAAGATAATTAATACGATAACCCTCATGAATTACAGCTAGCTTCTATTCTGTATTACGAACAAGAGTACTAGTAGCATAAGAAACAGGAATATCACATCTATTTATTCTTGAATCACATTGGGGAAGTGGCGCATGTGTGCCTGTGTGGTTATGCTAGCATTTGTTCCTGTGCTAGGAGACTGAAGGCAGTGGTAAAACAGGTATGTCCCTGTGCTTCATGTAGAAAATACTTATCCCTCTTGAATTCCTAGAGAATCCACCAAAACAACAACAAACAAACCATCCTGTGCAGAACATAAAATGTTGTTTCGAGAATAACAAGAGGAGTCAGTTGAGGACTATGGTAGTTAGGATATAGAAATATTCACTCCTCCCCAACCTTCACTTTTAAGTCATACAATCCCTTCTCCACTGATGTTAGGAATGACTGGGAGATTCGATTTGGCCAACAGAACCTGGGAAGAGAGTGTGCCAATCCTAGTTTGGGCATTAAGGGGCACCATGCCTCCACTTATGAATCTTAGTGTCTAAACTTCATGATGAGAAGAAAATGATCAAGATAATCTCCTGCCTCCAAAAGAACAGTAATATCTAGAACAGACCAGACCAAACAGTAGTTTAGAGCCAAAGTGAGCAGGGCATAGACCAGAATAGCCAAACTCTAGACAATCCAAAGATGCATTCAGGAAAAAATAAATGCTTCTTGTTTATGCCCTGAAATTTTGTTGTTGTTTGTTATGAAACAATAGAAGACATAAATGACTGACACGATTCTATAGAATATCTACATGATAGATGCAAGCTAAATGTCAACAGATAAACAATGTTGCAAAGCATCAATAGTAAATATGTTTACAACATGTCCCAAGGACTTTGTAGACATGCATACAAAATTTCTGGTGCCTTTGTCTCTTCCTGCCCCTTCTTTATCACACTCTTAAGTTATTCCTTAAGAGTCCTGTCTGTCCTTTCTTCCAAAAGGCTTCTCTGATGCCTCTAAGTAGAACACTTTGTTCCCTCCATTCTGCCTCCAATGGACTCCCACCATATGATACAGCCAATCCTGCCTTCTTTACTATTGGTTTGATACTTGTGTCTCCCCAATGAGGTAAGATAAACTTCATGACAGATTGTGACCATTTTTTTTTGTCACTATTTTTGTCATTATTTTTTTTTTTGTCATTATTAGTCAACTTTTTTATCTACTACCCACTTGGTTAAGTGTCTTCTACATATAAGGTTCTGAATAAATGTTTCCAAACTGAAATCACACACACACACACACACACACACACACACACACACACACACACACCACTCATATGACAGGAAATATAGACGATTCTACCACATATGGAAAACTACTTAGCGGTTTTTCCTATTCAAGTAAGTGTTTTCTCTGGGAAAATTCAACCATATTTTATAGATATCATTGCATTATTGTCATCTCTACAGTATATAGATGAGAAATGATATTTTAAAAGAAAACACAAGCAGATTTGCAGTATAAAAATATTATGTCGCTGTGTATAAATTATTTCCACATTCAGTAAAATCAGAGCTGACTGTGTTAGTATAGAATAAGTTCTTCAGAAAGATGGAAATTACTGCTCAACTTTTTTTATTTTTATTTTTATTTTTTGCTCTTAAAAATTTACTTGCTGCAAAAATCTCTGGACAAATGTGTGTCATTAAGATGCATAAATAAAAACCAGGAAGGAAAGTAAAATAATAAGACCAAGAAGGACAAACTGAACAACAACAACAACAAAAACTCTCATACTGAGTTTCAAATGTGAATAAAATTCGGCACAAATAAATCTGAAGAAAAAATAAGCAAAATAAAATATCCCTTCAACGAAATTTTCCTGTCTCTCAAGAATCCATATTCCATGCATGTTCCTAGAGAATAGGGTGCTGGTGCTCACATTAAGACAGAAGCTACCAGGGCTTTGTGAGATAAGGAGAATAAATAATACAGCTTAGCTGATTCAATAACATTTTTGCACAAAACCCCCGTTCCCCTTTAATTGACAGACAACTTCTAATTGAATACTATTCCTGCCTTTTCCAAAAATGTGGCTAGATTCTTTACCCAACAATATCACCATTGCCTTGTTAAAGGAATATCAATGATTTTTAGCCAGTGTCCGCTTGAAACAAATAAAGGCTTAGTTATAATTTCAAGCAAATGTCAAGTTCCTATTCCATTGCTATTTATAAGTCTGATGTAAGTCAAGAGCATTAGGCTACAGACTTGGTTTCATTCTTCTCGGTGGAAACTTGGCAAGTGACTTACCCTCTCTAGGCCCCAGGTTCCTTGGGGGCAAGACTATATTTAGGTGGGTAATTTTCTTTTTTAAGGATTAAAAAAAAATTCATTCCACTTCCCTCTCAAGACATCATCACCTCTTCCCCACAATAACTGGGACAGGACAGACACAAGAGACAGAGGAGAGGATACTGCTGTTCATGAAATCTTAGCATATTTGGAGACTGGAAAGCACTAGAGGGTCTAAGGGGTACCAGTGACAATAAGCAGGGCATGAGGAATGCTCATTCTGGGGCTCAATGCTGAGTCCCCCACTGAAGAGCTCCGAGGAACCTGGGGTCTAGAGAGGGTAAGTCACTTGCCAAGTTTCCACCGAGGAGAATGAAACCAAGTCTGTAGCCTAATACTCTTGACTTACATCAGAGCTCTGCACTGTGGCTCACTTCGGTCGATAGGTTAACATCTATACAGAGTGAGGAACGGGGCCAGGAGTTGTCTCTTATTACTATACTATACCAACATGAGCATGTGGTTGTTGTCTATTTTCCTAGAATCCTAAAAATTAGCCACTTAGAAGCATGACACTCGTGGCGATTTAGACACAAATGCCAATTTGACAGGTGAAATGGTCACTAAACACAAAAATCCTGGGAAAATGAGCAGGTGCACAAGGATGTCCCTCCCTTTTTTGAATGTTTTTATATGATTTGTTTACTTGTTTTGCAAACTTCTGGCTGTCGGGTGTTTGGCAGAGGTGAGACAGGTAGGAAGCAAGGGAGTAATGCTGTGATCACTCTGCCAGGTATACCTGATGGTCTTCGTAATTGTAACCCCTGGGGTGTGACAGAAAGGTCTGGTCTTGGCTACAGAGCAAATTGAGTGCAACACTGAATCGTTCTGAGGAAATCTTTGCAGGCTAAGCCCCAGTCCGCAGGGTGATGGGCTTCTAGGGGTACACGATGCGAGCCAGAGGTGGAGATTTGGCCAGAGAAAGAAGGAAAAAAAAAAAAAAAAAAACAACCAACTAATCCAAACCTTGTGAACCACTTGCAAAAGTACCAGTGCCAAGAATATAAACTTTTATTTTATATACCTTCATAACATTTCAATTCTATGTTTAAAAAGAAAAAGACAGCGTCTCAGTTATAAGAAAGTCCTCTGTCAAAGAAGGAAAATGTCTGCAATTGATATTATATACTCTTTCAATTTACTGCCTCTCAGCTACAAAGTTGTGGACTAATGGGAGTATGAAGCAAAGCTTGATCATTTAGGAAAGGTGGGGAAGAATTCATATTAATTCAGGGTGAGTTTCTGACCACTCAATGAATAGTTACAATTCTATCCCGTGTTTCTTTTAAATATTACCAAAGACATTAATAAAAAGTAGGAAGGAACATGGCAAGAAACAGAATGCTATGTTACATTAAATGTTTGGGAATTTCAAATTTTAGGAGTCACCTCTGCCACAAAAAACGAAAAGTGAAATAGAATCAAAACATTTCTAAGAAAGTACAATAAGGAAAACAACAACTATAGATTGATGGTTAATAGTGGCTAAATTTATCCTCTCTGAATATGGTTTGGACTGAATCACATGTATCAGGTGCAACTTAAATTGCCGCTCTACCTAAATGAAAATAAGAATGGTAGGAAAGGGAGTGCTCACTTTCTCATGGAATAGTCATTCATCCAAAGGAGAACAGGTAGCCAACAAAAACATGCAAAATCCTGATGACAAATCAAGATCTCTGAGAACGTGGGACCACAGCAGAAATGCAAAACGGATGCTTTGGATCAAGAGACCCCAGTGAGTATGCAAACTGACTCACAGAATGATGGGAAACCACTAAAAGTAAACTCCAAGTCTTTCATGGCACCACGGATTTTATCTGGGAAAATAAGGCTCACAGGGTACCATTCCACAACTGATCCTAGATACTTCTGTGCTCACACTCACTGATACTCATCAGTGAGGAAGTGTTCTTTTTTAAAAAAGCTAAGGAAGAAAACGGAAAGCCGGCTGTGTGAATGTACCCCTTTCCCCAACAGGTGACTTCGCAGGATCACCTTCACGGGATGAGAAGATAAGTCCTACAACTGTGTGGCTGACCTTCATGTAACTGCCTAAAGAAGTGGCTGAAGTTAGAATGGTGACTTCCAAATTTACATAGTTTCATAATTTTTTTTTAAGACAGGCTCTTCAAAAGCTGAGTTCATCAGGGTCACGTTTTGATTTTTAAAAATAAGTCTGGCCGATAACTTCCTTGAAAAAAATCTCAACTTCTCTCCCATCCCAACCTGAGATGCACTGTTAAAAAAGAATCTGTCAACCCCCATGTCAGATCTAATCTTAGCAAAAATCAAGATCCTGTCAAACCGACTGACATAGTGTCCCCAAGTACATTAAAACAATTTAAAACACATCTGGAGAGACAGAGAGAGAGAGAGAGGGATGGAGGCTTCTTCAGTAAAACAAAAGTAAAAGTCATTAGTATGGGGGAAAAAAAAGTCATTGGTAAAAGTCATTGCTATGAGAATACAAGTATCAGGCTCATTCCTTTTAAATAGCATTTAAAAAAATAAATCAGGGGCCCCTGGGTGGCTCAGTCAGTTGAGCGTCTGACTCTTGATTTCGGTTCAGGTCACGATCTAGGGGTTCATGGGTTCCAGCCCCGTGTCGGGTTCTGCTTGGGATTTTCTCTCTCTCCCTCTCTCTGACCCCCACCCCACTCAGGCTCTCTCTCTCAAAATAAATAAACATTCAAAAAAATATTTAAAAAAAATGAATCAGCTCCCCGTAAAACTATCAGACACAAAGTATTTTCATTAAAAGGAATATACGCTGTGTATCACAGAGGCTGTCCCAGAATTCCTTTTCCGGAATTTTGGAGTCCAGCTTCGAAAAGGCACTAGAATTGTTTTCCAAAGACAGGTAAAAGTCAACAACACCAGATCACTCTCCGTGCTTTCTGTAACAAACGATAAGGCATCTCAATTTGCCTCAATGTGAAGTGATACATTACAGTTCCTCCAGCACAGAGCCCCTTCAGGGGCTCCTGAATGTCACCGAATTTGTAATCTGTCAATCAAGGGCAACAACTAAGTACTCCCCCGCCAACATGCACAGCGTCACTTCTAAATAAGGAATTGTTTTCATATGCCTCCACATATAAAGCTGAACACAGAGGGAGGGGCAGAGAAGACCATGCAAATGTTCAAACACTTGGCAGATAAGAGGAAGTCCCATTGACTTACATGGAAAATGTCACATCAGCTTAAGTACTGAAACCACCACCAGGTTGGACCTGCCTTTTAGGACGAGGAGGGCTGATTTGAAAGGAATTGGTGTTGCTGTAATAGGTTAAAGCCGCAATGAAGCAGAACATTTTACCTACTACAGAGAAAAGAGAAAGGAAAATCAAAACTTCGGCGAGCCTTTTCTAAACTAGCTCTGCGGTGCACGGACTGGAGAGGATAAGGGAAATGAGGCAGTCCCACTGCCGAAGGACAACTTAATAAGACCCAAAGGCACTAGGAAGGGTTGCCACAATTTGCGAGTCTGGTTTACAATGAGCCACGGCACGTGCATTCATTTCTTAGAGCGTTAAACATCATGCAACCACCTAAGAATTTTAACTTTATCATGATCATTATTAATTCAGTTTACAAAAATCAGATTGATTTTGAATATTTTTCTCAAGTGCTGATGAGAACATTCAATGTCGCCATCCTCGTAATAATCACTTTCACTCTCTGTGCTTTCTCATACCAACTGTTTATTTAACAAATAGAATATAGAAATGAAGTTGATTGCTTATAATCAGGAAATCAATACAGGATTTAAACGTTGGGCAGAATGCACTGTCACTGCAGGGCAAAATGTGGCTGCATTATTGGAGGGCCAAACTCCAAAATAAAGGAGTCTGTGTCATTAGCACTTAAAACAAGCCTGTCTTCTCGAAAGTGTTGCTATATTTCAAATAATTTTAAATGACACTTAATTGCTTTAAAGAAAATCCCCAGATGAAAAATTAAGACAAGCTATGATGTGACAAAACCTGAATTAGAATCACTCTAATCACGAAAAATTAAGCTCAATCTTTCAGAATAAATCTCACAGGCAAAACCACAAACTCAAAACAGCTCTTCGTTAACGCAGGCTTTGTAACATATTACCCTAAGAATTGTCAAGAAAGCTCATGCTTTTTCTAAAAATAGACAAAGTTATAAATGTTTAAGAGGGAGAGGAAAGCACCAGCTTTCAAAAAAAAAATGTTTTTCACATAAAACCAAGATCCTCAGGAAAGCACACCTCGAACAAAGTGAATCAGAAGCTGGTCCACCTACCGTCAAATTTCTTGTGCCTGGACACGAAAGTGGTGCGCACAAAATGGCTCGTCTCTTCCACGAGGTTCTCGAACTCGAGTTTGCTCTGCTGGCTTAACTTGTCTTCCATTTCCGTGGTGCAGCATGTATATTCTTGAGGGCAGATTCTTAAGTGTTCCCCTGCCATGAGAGGGCAAATGTCAGTATGGAATGATAAGGACTTTGCGGACATTGCTTCTCTGACCTTTCCCTTCCACCCTGGGATGCTGTTCCACCCCTGTCCGGTCTTCCCCGTGAACTTATCTGGGCCTCGGTGGACTCAACATCCCAAACATTCAGGACTTCAGTTGAACCTGATGTTGGGGTCTGAGTGTTTGTGTGCCCCCAAACTCCTATGTCGAAATGCTAATGCTGAGGTGATGGTACTAGGAGCTGGGGCCTTTGGGGGGTGATTATGGCGTGAATGGGATTAGTGATCTTAGAAAAGAGACCCCAGAGAGCTAGAGGTCCCCTGTGCCACAGAAGGACGCAGCGAAGGATGGTGTCTGTGAACTAGGTGGCAGACACTCGCCTCATGGCTACCAGGGTTATGATCATGGATTTCCCAGCCCCCGGAAGTGTGAGAAGTCAATGTCTTGTTTGTAAACCACCCAGCTTATGATATTTGTGACAGAAGCCCAAACAGACTAAGACACGTAATATTTAGTTCCTGGCCATGCCACGTAAATGAGAGTATATTAAAGACCTCAGAAGACCATGACGATGTCTCTGCTTTAATTTGAAACACGCCAAGTAACACCAGATGACAAGAGACATCATACGGTTGGAAGCGTGTCCTTGGAAACCTTAAGCCACGCAAAAGACACTCAGCCTCATTAGCAGTCTGTGTGGCAGCAAAGGCAAGAAAAGACGGGTATCATTCCTGGTGTTCTGGCTCTGCCTGTCCGTCTATCAGAACGCATCACCTTTTCTCTCAGTGAAAGTGAGTATGTTTTTCATGGCATGTCTCATGTGCCACACATTCCCCACGTTGACATGTCTTGTCGGAGAGAAAACGTTCTCCTGGAAGGAGGAAGGTGCTGATGGGCTTAACTAATGCTTATGCTCTACGGATATATAAAGTAAGAGGTAATGAAAGTCAGGTATTTAATTCAACATATTTATCTCTGGATATACCAGGCCACTGCTTTTGGCGATACTGCTTTCTTCAGGACTATTTGCAAGGAGGAGCCGAAGCTTTGCTTCAAGAAATGAAAATGGTCTGTTAATGCAGAAAATGTGCATTTCCAATTGATGTAGCTCTGTTAGTGTCAAAATGTTTAGCAGAGCCTGTGCAGGGAAGAAGGAAAAACCACCCAACATCTTTGTAAACCAAACCAACCAATTGCCCCTGTGACTGAAGTCACTGTAGGGCACTGAAAATCAAGTGTACAAAGTACTTGATGGGGTGATTAAAATCCATTTATAATGTTTCACGGTACTTCTACAAAATTACATCCTGTGACCCTGTGTGAAGTGTAGAGTGTTTCCTGTTTATGTTGTTTGATGTTTTAGCTCCTACTTAAAACAATGCCTGAATAAAAAATGCCAACATATGTGTACGAAAGTCAGATCTTATATAACTCCTGGGAGGAAGGGAGACCATAAAATAGCATACGTATATATTTTTTTAAATTTTTTTAATGTTTATTTATTTTTGAGAAAGAGACACAGCATGAGCAGGGGAGGGGCAGAGAGAGAGGAAGACACAGAATCCGAAGCAGCTCCAGGCTGCGAGCTGTCAGCACAGAGCCCGATGCGGGACTCGAACTCACGAACCGCGAGATCATGACCTGAGCCGAAGTCGGACGTTCAACCAACTGAGCCACCCAGGCCCCCCAGCATATGTATATTTTTAAATAAGGAAATGAAAATGCATTGTACTTGAGAATGATAAGTATCAAATTCGAGGTAACAGTTCACTTCTAGGAAAAATTAGGATTTGAGAGAGGAGCTTAAATACTTTATAATTGTTTACTTCTGAAGTTGTTTGATAGACGTCAGATGTGTATCATACTAGTACCTTTGCTTTTTTCTGTACATTTAAAGTATTTTGAAATAAAAACTTGGAAACGTGTCACTAAAAAGTAGTAGCCACTACAACTGTGCTAGAAAGGAGAGCGGGGGATAGATAGATATTCAGAAAGAAAAACAGGCTGCCCTTGACATTCAGAAGCCGCATGGCAACTCACAGCTAGGTCATGATAGTCTATTACACTTAAACAATCTCACAGAATACCAACCCCAGACAAAATTACTCTGAGACCACGATAAATGAGATAAACCAAAGTCATTTCAAAAATTTGGTTAAGCACAGACAAAAACAAGGCCTTATGCCATCCAAAAAGTACCGAACACTTCCTCTCTGAGGCAAAACAAGTGTACTTCTTTACCGTTTACAAACTGAACCTCACAATACTCTCCTTCCTTATTGATGAGATTTATTGAGATACCTTTTGTAGATTTACCTCTGCTTTCTGACAGCATCTGACCAATCTAGGGGGAAGCCCTGCTTTTCTGAACCAACCCCCCAAACCAGCCCACCAAAATCCCAGTCCTAGAATAGATTCTTTCCAAGTCCCTGTCACTGAGAAAGCCCATGGTTCTCCACCGTGTATTTATTTCTGCTTGTTGCAGACGCTGACCCTTAATCAACCACAGGTATGTTCCTAACAGGTACTCATTAGAAGGTACTGACAATACCAAACTGGGTAAGGATGGAACAATATGAATTTTGTGACTTTTCTCCAAGTCATTCTGATACTCACATCCCAGTAAGAAGCAGAGTTCCAGAGGTTAAGACACTGATAAGGATGAAAAATAGCTTTATCAAAAGCAAATGGCCTGTATTTCTAATTTACTTTTTATAAAATACGAAAACTAACTTATAAGGATAAAACTCTGTATCCAGATTGAATGGGCTTTTAGCGTTAACAATTCTGCATAACGCTTCTTTCTCTGACCTGCTATAAACCATTTTCAAAAATCTACGTAGTCTGTCCCCCACCCCTTCCTATCGTGAGTAAATGGAATGTCCGTTTCTCAAGATTTAGTATATCAGGGCTACATTCTACTTCTGAATCATTACAAATGAGTTTTCAGCAAAATGCTTTGGACTTTTGGTGACAAGCTGACCAAAAGAGAATAAACATTGTATGACCTGAGGTAAATAGTTATACTTGGGATATTGGTGGAAGAAACTCCATGGTTTCATGAAATTAAATTGGATTGGAAACACAGTAATTTCTAATCACGTCAAGAAAATCAGTATTTTGTATGTCAAGTGATAAATAAAAACAGGAAGAAAACTTACTTCTTCATAGGATGACTTTAAACCATGTATAACTGGCTGCCATTCTAATTCAATGCAGTATTAGATATTTTATAGAACTGGAAGTGTCCCCAAGAAGTCAACGCCTTTACGCAGGCCCTGGCAGAGATGAAGAGACAGACAGACAAGCATGTAGACAGTGAAGAGATGGACAGACTACCAGAGTGTTGAAGAATCCTACTGGAGGAAGAGTAAATCTTTTATGCAAAGTGTTTGTTAGAGTGTCTAGGTAGAGACCATGATGATGCTCCCAAGCATACAAGATCAGGGACGTAAAACATGTGGTCAAGTCTAGGGTGAGCCTTGTCTTCTTTCTAACATATACTAGATAAGAAGGTTTGGTGGAAGAACTGACCTATTGAAGTACCGTTTTCTCCCCCAATCTGAAGTCACTGATATTTGCCAAAGTAACCTCATAATTTCAAATGGCCACAAAGACTTAGGACAATTGCATAATTTGTTCTTAGTAGGTTTACTCATTTATTTTGTTTTTGACCCTAGAACAGGGGTGTCTAAAACATGGCCCCTGGGCCAAATCTGGCCCACCATCTGTGTCTATACGCCCCGAGAACAATAATGGTGGGAGACAAAAATCTAAAGAATGATATTCTGCACAATATGAAAATTTTACAAAATTCAAATTCAATTGTCCATAAATAAACTTTTATCAGAAAACAGCCCCACCTCCCCATTTATGTACTGTCTATGGATGCTTTAGTATTCAAACAGCAGAGCGCTCATGACAGAGACCACTGTTGCAAGGACCTGCAACGTGAACTACTAACATTCTGAAATCCTACATTGCCTACTCTGCTACACAAAGAATTACCTCTAGCCCGTCCTGTTCCAATTTCTCCAAATAGCAAGAATTTGATAACTTTACTCGGCTTACATACTTTCTAACACTTATGAGTATTTGATATAATAATGAGCCTTTTCCAAAGTTGTAACTCATGAAGCAGAAGAAAGCGTTATCCTTTAAAAGCTTCCCACGCACTCTCTCAAATTCCCTTAGGTTCTCTACGTTATTTATTACATAATTAGATCCAACATTTAGCTCAATTGGAGTGCCACCACATACCTCCAAGATCTAAACAGTAATCGCTAGATACGTCCAAGATCACTAATATACAACATTTAGCTCAACTGGGGTGCCAATAGGTACCTCCAAGATCATTAATATTATCGCTAATAGTAAATAGTTCATTCCAGGAGATCAGAATAAGAGACCATAAATGCAGGAAATGTGGGATTGAAACAATGATGATGGCATCTTCACTCAGCAAACATTTATTGAAACCTACATGCAACTCAGGACGATAGGTGCCTATCCATCAAGATCAGGTGCAGAGTTAGACAGTCAGCCTACACAGGTGCATGCTTTCTTAGGGCACCTGAAGTTCATGCCAGTAAATTCCCAGGTTCCTGAATTTTTATCAAACTCATCACTAGCTCTAAACTAAATAAGGGAAATTATAGATGTGGAAGAAGGGAGTTCCAACAGGAAGTTAGAGATTGAGCAAAGGCTGAAGGATATACAATCAGGCCATAAATTGTCATGTTTTCTAAGAAAGAAGAGACGAGCTCTTCCTCCCTTTACATGCCTCCTTTAACTGTGTGTGTCACTCTTTACATCTTTCCCCAAATGCCTGCCCAGATGTTTGTTTTCACTCCAAGACACAGAGGTGACAGCAGAAATGTGATTTTGCCAGATCGTGCTCTGTCTAGGGATGGCCCTGTGTCTGAACACCGCCAGGAATAGACTTGGTGAGTGGCATGGTGGGAAAGAGCAGGAGACAGGAGGACCTCGTTAACCACAGAAGTCAGCCTCTGTGGGTCTGTGGGGCAGACTCTCTGCCCTCAGAGGTGACACATGGGGACCTCAAAATGCACACTCCAAACAAACAAACAACCAAGATGAAGTGCCCCGAATGCATCACATTTTACAGCCGAACTCTTGGCTTTTATAGAGATTTGGAGTATGGAGGGAGATTACTAACCTCACCTTTCCTAAAAGGTAGGTAGAAAATCAAATCTAAAACTATAAAGAAGATGGTAACATTTCCCAAAACAGAACACTTTAATTTCTGAACATCCAGATTCCATTTGATTACACTGCAGTATTTGTTTTAGACTTGGCCCTCTTCAGAGTGCATGGTCTATGCCAAACTTCTCTCATCCTTGAACTATTAAAATGCCCACAGTCAATTAGCCGTGCCTGATACCGAGCTACATTCTCCTCATCTTTGGGTACGTTGCCTCAAATAACCATTCAGTTTGTTCATCTGGTGCCTCGGAAGTTGACTGGAGAAAATCATCTAGGGAAACGGAGTTAGGGTGGTAAAATACTCTAGAATAAGTGAACTTTTGCCCAGAGTTTATGATAGCTAAAGGAATTTAAACTGGAGCTAAGGGGCGCCTGGGTGGCGCAGTCGGTTAAGCGTCCGACTTCAACCAGGTCACGATCTCGCGGTACGTGAGTTCGAGCCCCGCGTCAGGCTCTGGGCTGATGGCTCAGAGCCTGGAGCCTGTTTCCGATTCTGTGTCTCCCTCTCTCTCTGCCCCTCCCCCATTCATGCTCTGTCTCTCTCTGTCCCAAAAATAAATAAACGTTGAAAAAAAAAAAATTAAACTGGAGCTAATAGTCCTGGGCTGTTCTCAGTCTCGTGGAGCTCCTGTACCAGCTCATTGGGAGCGGCAGAGTATAAGATCGCAGTAGTCTTTAAACGTATGTTCTAGTTCATTTCTCTAAGTTCACGTTCCCGAAACCTCCAAATAAGCACTTGTGCAACATTTATCAGTGGGAAGCGTTATTGTAAATGATCCTTTCATATTTTTAAGGGCTGCTCTTCTTTAGCGAAGTTGTTCAGGACCGTAATCAGAATGCTTAAACTTTCCCAGAAGTTTTAAAATTCAATGAATGTTCTACTTCAGTGGATCTTATCACTCAAATAACCTATATTAGTGTCATCCTTTGATGTTGTCAATTTCCCAATAAAGACTTTAAATACTAATTCTTTTAGTTATAAAATTTTTACTCCGTATTTTGCAAAAGTAATTCCTCTGAAGGAAACCAGTAAGTTCATTGTGTAAATCTGTTCCAACAATTGCACAGCGATGATTTCAAACATGCCATCCTAGATGGTGCAGACCACAGTTCCAAACTGCCAATGTTTTTGGTCTTTACCATCACCTTATTTTCTTCTTTCAGAGAAACTGATGGTTAGGGATCTGGAAGGGCACAGAAGGTATGGTCAGAATTAACAAGGGATGAGATATGGGGGATGGGGCATGGGCAGAGCTTGAAGGCAGGATAGTCCAAGAGAGCAGGAGGCAGCTGCAGAGAGAAATGTGATTCTTTCCATTGCTCACATCTTACCTTGGCTCTAATATATTACGGAAGTATTAAACTTGTAAATACTCTCATCATTTTTAAATACAGGTAGTTTCTCCTTGTCTTCAAATAAATACATCTAATTTATTATTTACTTCATACGTGTAAAACTTTGAGACATTTGGGGCACCTGGGTGACTCAGTCAGTTAAGTGTCCAACTTCAGGTCATGACCTCACAGTTCATGAGTTCAAGCCCCGCACCGGAATCACTGCTATCGGCATACAGCCTGCTTCGGATCCTCCTTCCCCATCTCTCTCTGCCCCTCTGCCTCACTTGACCACCCCCCCCAAAAATAAACAAACACTAAAAAAAATGATTATTAGTAACTTGTATGGGTAGGTGCACACACACACACACACACACACACAAACACAGTTACATAACATATTGCTTCCCAGTATTTAAAAAACAAAATAGGGGCGCCTGGGTGGCTCAGTTGGTTGAGCATCTGACTTTGGCTCAGGTCATGATCTCGCAGCTTGTGAGTTTGAGCCCTGCGTCGGGCACTGTGCCAACAGCTCAGAGCCTGGAACCTGCTTTGGATTCTGTGTCTCCCTCTCTCTCTGCCCCTCCCCCACTGACACTCTGTCTCTCTCTCTCTCTCTCTCCTTCAAAAATAAATAAACATTAAAAAAAATTTTGTAAACAAAATAAAAAACAAAATAAAGACTAGAAAGATCTCAGAAGAAAATTTGAATTGCTACAACCTTTCTTCTATATAGCAAACAGCCCAGCAAAACTGTGATTAAACACCAGTAGGTCAACAGCAAATGATAACAACGTGATTCCATGATCCAACATATGCCACACACCAGGGACTCAACTTATTAAAACATTTTTGTAAAAAATGAATGTGAGCCCAGAGTAGAATATAATCTCAAAGGCAACTGAAGAATCGTAGTAATGCAACAGATTAATCTGTACCCGTAAGAGGAAGAGCTTAATGATACGAAAAGATTTTGTCCCTAGATCACGGGGAAAGAAAGAGAAGTAGTTACTTTATTGTTCTTTGGAGCTTTCAAGCCTCTTCTCATCATATCTCTGTGTTTTGCTCATTAAAGTATTTACAGAGTCCAAAAACATTAGAAATAGAGGTGATCCCAAGGCCACACGAACCCCAGCCCAGACGCGTATTGAAATTGGACTGGGGAAGATGCATGGTGGGGCATTACTGGACATTCTTTTCCAAAAGATCGACCTACAGCTATTCTGATAAACTCAGCAACTGCCCATGCAGACCTTCCCTTCTTCACTTCTTTCGCAATAAGACTCACCAAGTTTGTATTTCAGCATAAAATGTTTATATAGGAAGTACTCAAATGATAATCAAATCTCTTCAACACGCAAAATGTTAATTTGTCGGCCTCAAGACAGTTCTTCAAGACCTAAGACAGTAAAGAAATCTTGCTCTCATTACTTCTGTATTTCAGAATCAAAATGAAAGCTATACAAGCACAGACAACTTCAGTTATCATCTCTAGGAGTCTGAGAATAGGATAAGCAAAATGCCATGGCAGGGATAAGAAGCCCTACCTCCCCGTCGCCACTCCCACTGCAAGGTACACCTTCTGTCCACCCAACATTTTCTGAGCGCCTCCTTTGTGTCAGGCACTGTGAAGGATCTTTCTTGTCTTTATTTTACAAAGTAGGAAACTGAATCATACAAAGATTAAGTAGCTTCATCTTTAAGCTAGGAAAGATCTGTCTCCAAAGCTCATCCTTGTTACCATTCTCACCTGTGACAAGATCCATGCGACCACAGCAGCAAAATAGAGACATCATGGAATATTTTACATTTTCAGAGAAACTCAACATTTGTAAGAAACTGTACAAAATAACTGTTGGAAGGAGTTCAAGTTTCATCATCAGATTTTACTACATTCTTTCAATGACATCATACCTTTGTGAAGCTCGGTTTTTCACTAATTTTCCTTAACTTCCTTAATTTTCACATGGATAGCACGTGAAAAATCAGTATGAAACAGGAAATGATGGTGGCTATGCCCGATTTCGTTCTAGGCTTTGAGAAGCTATGCGCTGCCCATTAGTAAATAGCTGTGACTGTTTAAGAATTAATTTTTAAAAAAAATTTTAATGTTTGTTTATTTTTGAGAGAGAGAGAGAGAGAGAGAGAGAGAGAGCAAACAGCCAAAGAGCAGAGAGAGAGACACACAGAATTTGAAGCAGGCTCCAGGCTCTGAGCTGTCAGCACAGAGCCTGACATGGGGCTTGAACCCATAAACCATAAGATCATGACCCGAGCCAAAGTCGGAGACTCAACCAACTGAGCCACCCAGGCGCCCAAGAATTAGATTTTTAAAATGTTCCTACAATGTGTATGTAATGTTTACAAATGGCTACTAAGCTTTTAATGATGTAAATTCCCAATCGTTCAGATTTAATAAGAAATAGCTAGTATTTCTTCTTCTGGCCTAGGGGTACTGAGGACTAATTACAGAGGCACTGTGACAATTTTGTGTCGCAGTGTTTAGTACCAGCAATTTAGTGAAATACTAATCACCATGTTGCTAAAAGGGAGTATTTATTACACACAAGGTTAAGATGTATGACTTGAAGTAAAAGATAATACTCTCAATAATATGGGTGGGCCTCGTCCAATCTGTTGAAAGCCCTTATGAGCAAAAACTGAGGTTTCTTTGAGAAGGAGAAATTCTGCCTTAAGACAGCAGCCTCAACTTTGGAGTTTTCAGCCTGTCAGCCCCACCATTGCATGAGTCAAATCCTTTAAACAGATACCCTTGTGTACCTGTATGTGTATGTCATCAGTTCTGCTCCTCTGAAGAGCCCTGACACCAAGGCCTCCATGAACAGAGAACATTTGGGAGCCTCTGCACTAGCTCCTAGGGCATCTGCAACTGTGCGTGTTACAATTGCCATGATTATCTGTTTTGCCCAAAATTTAGCACCATTGCTTATTCTTTTTCTTTTCCCCCTTTCAGTGCCCATCAATCTCAGTATCTAAGTTATTGTAAATGGAGTTAGCATTCTGTTGTTAAATGTTTAACAACTAGCGTTCCAGTTTTGAGGAGAAGCCCTGATTTATGTTGCTTGCCAATTCCCATGGTATAAATACTCCCACCATGGCTGGTTTCTACCTACCAAAATGATGTTCCTGAATGTTAAGCTGTGAAAGCTATGCAGCATGATAATAACAAAGAAGGTCTAGAGGTAACATACCTCAACATAATAAAGGCCTTATATGAAAAACCCACAGCTGACATCCTGCTAAAAATGGTGACAAACTGAGAGGTTTTCTCCTAAGGTCAGGAACAAGACAAGGATGTCCACTCTCACCACTTTTATTCCACAAAGTATTGGAAGTCCAAGCCACAGCAATTAGACAACAAAAAGAAGTAAGAGTCATCCAAACTGATAAGAAAGAGGTAAAACTTTCACCATTTGCACACGACATGATATGCTACATGGAAAATCTTAAAGACTTCACCAAAAAAATTCTAAAACTGGTCAATGAATTCAGTAAAGTCACAAGACACAAAATCAATATACAGAAATCTGTTGCATTCCTATACACTAATGAAGCAGCAGAAAGTGAAGTTAAGAAAACAATCTCATTTACAATTGCACCAAAAACAACAAACCATCTAGGAATAAACTTAACCAAAAAGGTAAAAGACCTGTACTCTGAAAATAAAATATTGATGAAAGAAAATCAAGACAATGCAAATAAACAGAAAGACATTCCATGCTTACAGTTGGAAGAATATTGTTAAAACGTGTGTACTACCCAAAGCAATCTACACTTTTAATGCAATCCCTATCAAAATAACAACAGCATTTCTCAAAGAAGTAGACAGACAAACAAACAAACAAAAATTGTGGAGAACCACTACAGACCCTGAATAGCCAAAGCAATCTTGAAAAAGAAAAACAAAGCTGGAGATAAAACAATTCCAGACTTCAAGTTATATTACAAAGCTACAATAATCAAAACAGTATGGTACTGGCATAAAAATAAACATGTACATTGATGAAACAGAATAGAAAACCCAGAAATGAACCCACAATTACATGGTAAATTAATTTTCATCACAGGAAGAAAGCATATATAATGAGAACAAGACATTTGCTCTTCAACAAATGGTGTTGGGAAAACTGGACAGCTACAGGTAATAAAAGAATAAAACTGGACCACTTTCTTACACCATACATAAAAATAAATTCAAAATGGATTAAAGATCTAAATGTGAGACACGAAAGCATAAAAATCCTAGAATGTAGCATAGGCAGTAACTTCTGTGACATCGGCCACAGCAACTTGATTCTAGATAGGTCCCCTGAGGCAGGAAAAATAGAAAGCATAAATAAACTATTGGGACTACATTGAAATAAAAAAGCTTCTGCACAGCAAAGGAAACACTCTACAAAACTAAAAGGCAACCTACTGAATGGAAGAATATATTTGTAAATGACATATCCAAAAAAGGATTAGTATCCAAAATGCATAAAGAGCTTATACAACTCAACATCCAAAAAACAAATAATACCATTATAAAATGGGCAGAAGACATGAACAGACATTTCTCCAACATATATAGATGGCCAACAGACACACGAAAAGATGCTCAACAGAACTAGTCATCAGGGAAACACAAATCAAATCTACAAGATATTACCTCACATCTGTCAGAATGACTAAAATCAGTAACACAAGAAACAACAGGTATTGGCTAGAATGTGGAGAAAAAGGAACCCTCATACACAGTTGGCAGGAATGCAAACTGGAGCAACCACTCTGGACCAGAGTATGGAGGTTCCTCCAAAAGTTAAAAATAGAACTACCCTATAAGCCAGCAATCACACTACCGGGTATTTACTCGAAGAATACATAAACAATAATTCAAAGGGATCCATGTGCCACTATGTTTATAGCAGCATTATTTACAACAGCCAAATTATGTAGCCCAAGTGTCCACCAACTGATAAATGGATAAAGAAGTGGCATATATATACAATGGAGTACTATTCAGCCATTAAAAGGAATGAAATCCTGTCATTTGCAATGACATGGATGGAGCTACAAAGTATAGTGCTAAGCAAAATAAGTCAGTCACAGAAAGACAAATACCATATGACTTCACTCATATGTGGAATTTAAGAAACAAAGCAAATGAAAAAAGGGAAAGGGGGAGAGAGAGAGAGACTAACCAAAACACAGACTTTTAACTGTGTAGAACAAACTTATGGTTACCAGAGGGGGACGCCAGGGAGGGGAATGGATGGAAGAGGTAATGGGGATTAAAGAGTACATTTATCCTGATGAGCACTGAGTAATGTATAGAATTGCTGAATCACTACATTGTACACCTGAAACCAATATAACACTGTGTGTTAAATATACTGGAATTAAAATAAAAAACTTAATTAAAAAAAAAGAAAGAAAAGCTGTGGAGCAGCACACCATCACATAACATTTCCTCCATACAGCTACACAAGCCCCCAAGAGCACAACTGATAATGAAATAATTAGAAGGTGATGAGTTTTGAGTATTTATTACCTTACTTTTCCAATATAATTTATTTAATTGTAAATTGTACAATTTAAATTTTAATCATGCCTGTGCTTAACAACAGGTTCACAAAAGTCTTGAAAACCGTAATAATCAGTTCTTGTAAGCTAGAACGTGTCACGGCTAGTGCATCACTACCTGAAGCTAAAGGTACTGGATGTTGTTAATTGGCTTCTTCTTTCAATTAGCTGGGTTCCCAAATTCAATTAAAAAGCCCCTAGCACCACAAGAATCTGCCATTTCCACAACCTACATTTAGGTCTATGGGTCTATTTGCCTCAAAGGAAAATGTGCTCTTCACAGTCATTTCTGACTGCCACAAGTACAGTAAAGAACTGCCCTGAGAGAGATGAGGAGGCATACGATAGAGTAGTTATTTTAAGAATGGCAGACAGTGTGGACCATTGCTAAACTGTGTGCTTACAGGAAAAGTCCCACTCGTCACAAGCAAAGTTATCACCCAGCACGATGAACCAAGGTGGTCGACCCTGTTTTGCAATTTTCAGTCACACACTGTTGCCACTACTCCAGGAATCAGGGAGAGATTTGAGAGGGAAGCTGTTACCCTATGCTACTGTTATGAAAGACCTAAGTTTCATTACATGTATCATCGCCACCTGCTCATACCCACTGTTATTACACCCATGACCAGTAATTACGAGCCCCGTCTTATTTACCTTTGAAGTGTTCATTGCCTTAGCATAGCTCTTTGCATATGGGAGGTTCTGTATAACACTGAATTGGATGCATCTGACTCTTTTGGCTCTCTTCAATCATTCATTCATCCATTCCCTTCTTTAATCACCACTCAATAGCACCCAAAGAGCAGGTTATGCTTGTTGCTACTGGACAAGAAACTCAGAATCCAGCATGGGAAGATGCACCTATGTGCTAAGGTCCACCTTCCAGAAAAGCAGAGAATCCTCACCATCTACACACCTGCCAGACTCTGATGGCTTTTACAGGAACAGCAGTAATTATAGGAGCCCTTTGATTGTAGCTTACCTACTTGATTTCTAGGCAACAGTAGTATTGCCCATGTAGCCAAGTTTCAATGACGAGCAGGGATAGCCAAGTAAAGGATTCACCTGCTTCTTTTTTGGCGCAAGTATCTTTCAAACTGGAGGACCTAAAATCATTTGGCAGGTGTTCGCAAAGCATTCATGTTTCAGTTTTATAGAGTCTTTCCGAGCTCATCATATGAATTAATAAGCACAGCTGTTTCTTGTGAGAGTTTTGCCACCGTTGTGTATATTATGTAGGCATTACGTTGTGATGAACAATGGTATTTCTTACAGCCATTGTGGGCAAACGTTTGGAAGTCAAAGTTTGATATTGTACCTAAGAGGTGACAGAAAGGACAAAGAGCCCACTTCCTAATGCATGCTTGTGAAACCCTAAATAACCAACACTCCTTCATATATGTTGGACTGACTTTATGCACGCTTTACTCTTCAATAATATTATGATGTCTTACCTGGAAGAATTCTTAGAGATGTCTAATCTTTACCATGCTTCCTAAAAATTTTTACACAGGCTTCTTTTCCACTTGTGTTTCATAAACATGCTGTTCTGGAACCCATAAGAGAGTCTAATTACTAACCTGGAACAGGGGGATTAAAGTAACATTCATAACTATGCAGCCACCTTCGTGACTGCTCACAATTCCCTTGCCATTTGTCTTAGAAATTTCTAAAAATTCATATTCAACTGCTCAAAGGTGTCTACAATTCTACAGCCTGAATGGCATCTTTATGGGCAGGCTTGGTCAGATCTAGAGTTAAGCTGCTTCAACACCGGTTGCCAAATCCAGGCAAACAGTAATTCACAGGGTCTCAGTGACCCTGTGCAAGTCAGCTGACCAGAGATGCTGACTTACATCTTTTCTTTCTTTGACTCATATTGCATAAATCAAACCAACTGCCTCCCATAAGTTCAACCACAGATGATGATCAATTTCAAGTTTACTGCAGTTGTAATCCCACAACCCTCTTTGCTTAACTCAAACTTAGCCATTCTTACAATTGAATTCGGTGATCCTGCAGTAATACACAATAAACCAGTTTACAAAGTACTGGTTTTTGACCCTGATAACAGCAGATCAGCATTCTTACTAAATTATATGACAGCTCACCTGCAAATTTAGAATTTACTGTTCAAAGTCCAGTGACTGTAAACTAGGGCAGAACAACTCAGTAAAGGGGCTGAGGCCAGGTGAGAGTGATTAAGAACCTAATCAAATTGAACTACATGTAAGCCTTTATGAAAAATTATTTTTATTCCTCATAAAATACTTCAATTTTAGTAGGCATCTGTAAAACCATGATTGCAACACTGATCATATACAGAGTAAAGTAATAAAAGGCAAAGTGGCTAGAAATGTTTCAAGATCTATGGTACAGTCTAGAAGTGTATATTTCCTTAATTGTCTGCCTCTATGACAATGAAACTCTATAATATCTAACCTTTTACAACTCATAGAGCCATTAATTTATAATAATTACTCTAATTCCCACTAATCATTTAAGATAGATGCCCATAGGTAAATATCATTCAGTCTCTATTTCACTGATGAGTGATGGGAGGTCCACAGCAAGGACATGGTCCTTTCCCCGCTGGCATCACATTTGCAATTAATAAAGGGCAAGAGGTCTCTTTCTAAAATTTGCATATGGGGACCGAGATTTTTAAATGAGAATACTTCAAATGCTATAATAAATTCTAGCATCCTTTCCAACCTGGGGCTTTAAAATGTCAGTGTTCAGGTGACAACAGTCTAGGCAAGCATTATCATTCAAAAATTCTGTGATTAAAGCTCAGCCATGGTTTTAAACCAAAAGGAGTACAGAACCTCAGAAGAGAGTAGAAGAAAAACTCTCCTGAAATTAAAGCACATATCCCAACGCATTCAAAAGAGCAATGAAAGGCCACATTGAATTTTAAAGAACATGCTGCATAAAGATGATTTTAAAATGTTTTGACATAGAACATAATGTTTTAAAAGAATGCCTCTTTTTAAAACTCAAATCTCAGGGCACCTGGGTGGTTCAGTTGGTTAAGCGTCCAACTTCAGCTCAGGTCATGACCTCATGGCTCATGAGTTCAAGACCCGCGCAGGCCTCTGTGCAGACAGCTCAGAGCCTAGGGCCTGCTTCGGATTCTGTGTCTTCCTCACTCACTGCCCCTCCCCCACTC
>NW_024412405.1:17503935-17511242 GCF_014898765.1 Herpailurus yagouaroundi
TCTCTCTCTCTCTCTCTCTCTCTCTCTCCCCCCCCCTCTCTCCCTCTTTCTGTCTCTTTTTCTCTCTCAAAATAAACAAACATTAAAAATAATTTAACAAATAAATAAAACTTAAATCCCAATAGGAATAAAACCCAATAATTAGGGGACACTAGAATATTCAGTGTTTTTTTTTCTTCATAATCTCTCGAGATATATTTCTTAGACTGCTTCAAAGCAGACAGAATCAATGGTCACTTATAACCTATAATGCAGATGAGAATCATATGTAACTTTGCTTTTACCTGGCACTTCAAATCCTCATGTCCAAAATAAGTGATTAAGTCAATATCATTTAACCCAAGGAAATAATTGATTTATCAGAGTGGCTCTTTCAGAATAGACATTAATGGAAAAGTCTCAGAAGCCAGGCCCTAGTTTTGATGAAAAGGCTAGAGGGTGATGCCACTCCATTTTGGGGATACAGATGTTGTTTCAGAAAGTTCACTTCAGCCTGTGCCTGTTCACCTTTCCAACCTGGGGCTTTAAAATGTCAGTGTTCAGGTGACAACAGTATAGGCAAGCAATATCATTCAAAAATTCTGTGATTAAAGTTCAGCCATGGTTTAATACGGAGTGGTCTAATAACTCTGTGGTTAGACTTGCCATATTCAATGCATTAAGAGAAGAAAACAGGGGCGCCTGGGTGGCGCAGTCGGTTGAGCGTCCGACTTCAGCCAGGTCACGATCTCGCGGTCCGGGAGTTCGAGCCCCGCCTCAGGCTCTGGGCTGATGGCTTGGAGCCTGGAGCCTGTTTCCGATTCTGTGTCTCCCTCTCTCTCTGCCCCTCCCCCGTTCATGCTCTGTCTCTCTCTGTCCCAAAAATAAATAAACGTTGGAAAAAAAAAAGAGAAGAAAACATCTACATAAAGATATGTGTAGACAATTAATAGAATACAAAGAAGCTAACGGTCCAACTTAGCCCAATTTAAAATATATGATGTGATTTACTGAGTTTTCTTCAGGACTTCCGCATGGTTCCCTGCACAATCAATTGGTATTTGGGGTTCACATTCTTAATCCTTGAAACATCCCTTGAACTGAAATCACTTCTCTTCCAATAAACTTGCACTGATCAACTTAGTTGAGGTTACTCTACCTGAGCCACAACTGTATTACTTCCGGTCTGTGTATTCATTATGGTGTTCATCCCAATGTGTTTGAATTAAAGATATTCATGGAGAAGTCTGTATTTCCATTTATCTCTTGCTACTCTCCTTCTTAAGACCTGTGCCAAGCAGAACTATTGGCAGCACAGCTTATCAGGCTCAATTATACTCTTGACCTTGGCGATGCTATTGCCTCTACATGGAAAGCTAGGAGAGCTTCTCCTCTGCCCCTCTACCGGTCCCCTCCATCTCCCTTCTCATCCTTCGGTCTCAGCTCAAACACCACTTCTCTAGAGCCTTCCCAGATCCTCAAGCCTAGGTCAGGTGCCACTCCACCGGCTGCTGTCCCATTAGCTACACACATGGCCCTTGCACACACGTGTCACTGCACTGCAATGACCAGTCTATCCATCCACGTCCCTCACAGCAGCACAGTCTGATTGAGGGCCAGGACTGAGATCTGTTCATCAACTGCACCCCCACTGCCTCTTAGCTTCCGGCCCATAATGATGCTCTCTATATTCTGATCAAGCCAATAAATGAAATAAAAATGAATTGATACAATAATGCAAGTAATAGACTTTACACTAAGTAGAACACAAGGAGCATATCAGGTTTACTCAGAAACAACTACTTTAAGAGAAAGATTGCTGAATCATAACATATCCAGAAGGCAGCAAAGCTGGTGAGAGTCCCAGGAACTCTGTCATACAAAGTCCGTAGTGTTCCTCATATCAGTTTGAATTCAAATATTAAAATACTGAATTTGAAATCCCAATTACATTGCTTTAAAGAAATCTCCTGGTGGTCTAACTACCCATACACATTTTTTTTAAAGAATATAATACCCCAACTGTAATATAAAAGAGACATATTAAAAGTATACCACCATGAATGATATGCATGTTAATAATACGTAAATGCTTGGACAATGGCTAAATTGGGGGCAAAACAAGTAGTCAGTTATTTGGCCAATATATACTATCGCCATGAACACAACAGCTATACACACAGGCTAAGAGAAGTGTGTGGGACTGCCAGCCACATCAGTGTCACAAATGATACTGCTCCTGGTGATGAGATTTTCTGAAAAAAAATTTACCAACTCTCGGTAAAAATCTTCAAATGAAACAAATACAACTTTTTCTTGATTTACTTAACAGTCATACTTCGAGAAAATTCAGAGCCTATTTGCATTGTACAATGATATTTTAAGTGTAGAGTAAAATGGAGCTAGATTCTAGATTCACCTCATTATAAGTGGAGTTTTTGTTTTGTTTTGTTTTCAGCTATCAAAGAATCAGAACATTTAAAGTTGAGCAGGATGCTAGATAAGTCTTCATTTTGTGGGGGATATCACTCGCGTCAGGATATCTTGCTTCCTTGGTAAGTACCTACCAACTGCCATGGTGAGAATGTGGTTTCAGAAGGGATATCTGCCCTGAAAATGAGTTAGACTTAAGGAACTTAATAACCTTTTTAACTCTAGGACCCTACAATGAGATACAGTCGCTATCTAAACATACTTATAGGAAATACATAAATGTGAGTGGAGTGAGAGCCGCTGAGCTGAAACCATCAGCTGATTATCCATTCATTGATTCACAACACCCATACATTCAACTCATTTATCCGGTCATGCATTGGGTGCCTACTGTTACAAGGGGGTCCCTCTGGCACTTTCAAATAATTAACCACTGTGAAATTTTCCACAGAAGATCAGCCTTGTACTGTAGTTTGAAAATCCCATTGATTAACCTCAAGTGCAACCAAGGTCCCAGGTACACTTCTGTTAGTGCTCTGAGGTAGGTGGAGAAAAAGAATACCTCCAGAACAGGCTGAGAATTAGCTCAGTTTCCCCTTTAAAGTGCTCAGGAGAGTCCAAGCCTTTATACTGCATAATACTCCCAAATTTCTGGAGAAATTCCCAGAAATAAGACAGTGAGTCAGAGGTGAGTGAACCTGTACAAACCTATTAGAAGAACATCTGACAGTTTTCCCAGACACACTCCTAGAAGCTTTTCTATTTCGCTAACACTCAGGCTCGTTTTCTTTTCCAAACCCACGCTCTTAGACAATTGGTTTTTGATAGCACATTTTCTGAGAAGAATCTTTAGCTACCTCTTGGGGGGCATGTTCCTGACACTTTGCCCAATGCGCTGTGGAGAGCAAATGGAATGGCAAGGATTTGTTTCATCACCTCACTGTGCAAATGGCTGTAATTTACAAGTTTGGAAGCACGTGTCCTCCTGAGACTCACAATAAATTCTCCTTTCTTCTCCCTCCAAATTAATTTTGCTTTCCATGACTGCTCTGCCATAAGAGAGAGACATTGTATGTACAAGGAGTGGTGGAATCTAGCCAGACTTGAAGCTTCCTAAACCAATCCTGTCAGGAGTCTACAGTTCCAGTTTGAGCTAACAACCAGATACGGATTTTACTATTAAGAAGGGTCTAGGCCATTTAGGACAAAAAAATGACTTTTAATTGCACATTCCTGGTTCCCCTGAAGAAGGTTTCTGCAGAATTACTGCCTCCTGCAGAACGATTGTAACTACAATCCCACCAGCACACGGGGAGGGACATTCACATATAGTACTGACTTGAGTAAAGGTACCCTGTCACTTCAAACTGCAGGAGAGAATTACAGACATGGGCGGGGCTTTGGTGCTTGAAGAGTTGAATGGCACAGCTCCACCCCCATTTTATGGAAGTCCACATGTGGCGGGGCTCATTTTATTTTCCAGCTTCAAGCACGATGGCTCCTCTTTCTCTCACATACCCTTTGGGTGTAAAAGAAGTCTCAGTGCTTAGACTGTCTCAAAGGGAATAATACAATAAATAATAGTACAATAATAACAATAATAATAACAATAAAATAGTATTATAAAGACAATGACACACAGTCTGCTTCACATCTGTAAGCTTCTCTGATTTAATCATTAAGCTACACTCCAAGGTAGGTTTAATGACACCAATTTACACATATGTAGAGGTGATGCAACTTACCGCCAATGCCCACTCCTTCTGGAAACCACCTTTACTTAGCAAGCACACTATGTTTTTCTTCGATTGCATGCCTATTTTAGGTGATTTGTGGTTAAAGGGGCGGATGAAGTTTCTGGGACCTAGGCAGGGTAAGTCGAAGCTACCCGTTAGTGTTGTTGCTAGTTATTTTAGGCCCTCCTTGCCTGAAAGACTTGGGTATTTTTATCTTTAATTTCTACTGGATGAAGAACATGAGGTTCAAGTCCACAGAGCTCCTGTGCTATGAACCTAGAATTCGAATGAAACTGGTTTGCACTCACAGGAGCACTCTCTCATCTGTGACTTCTCTCTCTCTACGCCCAAGTCTCACAGAAGGGCCTCTGTAATGCTCTTGGGTTCCCACACTGTCTCGCCCGGATTTGCCTCAGGCTTATTCCAGATTCAAACTCATCTGCATCGCTCCCTCCCCTGCCCAGTCCTGCTGTGTACCTAGTCTGCTGGGACACATGAAACCCCACAGGGATTTTGAGGAAAACCATTAAAAAGGAGACAAGGTAGAAAGTGTTTAGAAGTTAATTCTTTTAAGAAACAAAAAAGAGCAGGGGAAAAATACCAAAGAAATAGAAAAGTTTTCACAAATCAGCATTAAAACTTTTTGGTCTTTGAAAGCATGGAGGAATGAGTATGAACTCTTGAACTTCAACTTAGTAGCTGTGTGACACATGAAATCAGGCATGACAAAATACTCACAATCCCAGCCTTGTAGAGAAGATGAAATAGAATGGCCTATAGGAAAGTGCCTGGTTATTGGTGCACAATGATTATTATATATACATATATACGTGTATATATATATATACACACACACGTATATATATATACATTATGTATATGTATTATATATACATGTATTATCTTATACATATGTATATGTATGAGATATATATATGTGTATGTGTGTGTGTGTGTGTGTGTGTGTGTGTGTGTGTATATATATATATATATATATATATATATATATATATATATATATCGTTTCTTTTCCTTTTTGATCCAAAGTCAGAGAGACACCAGATACATAAATTTCTCAACATCAAACCCCTTGTTCCTTTCACTTCCTTCATCCCTGATATTAAAAGAAACCACCGGAATGTTCTCCCAAGTAGCAACTGAGATGTGAAAGATGAGCTCCTCCCATTTTAGACTACCACATATTGCTTCTACATCTTCACATGGCAAAGCAGAGACTTGGCTCAGAGATGCTAAGTTCAAATTTGATAGCCAACAAATGCCTCCATATTTCAGCCTACTTGTAGAACACAGGGAAGGGCTAGATAAGAACTGGTATCACCCACACCTCCTACATCCACAGATTTCCTTTCGATGTCTTAGCACTCATTTCCCTGGAGCATGGTCTTTCAAAAAGCTAGATTCTCACCAGTTACTGGCACAACCAGTGCACCATAAACAGGCAATGAAACGCATACCCAAAATCTCCACCACAAAAAGAATAGTGTTGGGGCACCTGGGTGGCTCAGTCGGTTAAGTGTCCGACTTCGGCTCCGGTCACGATGTCACAGTTAGTGGGTTAGAGTCCCGCGTCAGGCTCCATGCTGACAGTGCAGAGTCTGCTTGGGATTCTCTCTCTCCCTCTCTCTCTCTGCCCCTCCCTGACCTGCACTTTCTCTCTTTCTCAAAATAAATAAAGAACAGCTTTTAAAAGAGGGTATATTCATAATTCCTACAAATATAAAATAAACATCTGTCAAGGATCTCATTTAACTAATTAGAGACCCAGTAAGATTTTAGTGGTTCAAAATGAATTCAAGGAACCACACATATATTAGCATAAAATAATGCTGAAATGAATTACCAAGAAAAATAAAACTGGCTTTTTTCAGGAAGATGGGTAGGAATAGGACTGAAAGTTAAAAATCAATTGTATTTCCATGGGACAAAATTAATTTGTGTGTCTCTGGACAAGAGTTATTCACATTGTTCCAACTACCTTAAATATACAGAGTTGTACCACAGAACAAAGATGATGATAGGAGCAGAGATCCCACAGAATCAGACAACCCAGAAGCGCATGCCTGGACACAGCCTAGTCTTCCACCAAAAATACTCAGTAATTATTCTGGTCCATTTAAACATATTTCACAACCTTTTCCTGAAATATAAAGTAAAAAAAAAAATTACACAGGGCAGTAGGAGGTAATTGAGACTAATTTTAAAAGGAATGGTAAGGGTAAAGACAACTTAAACAAAACCTAGTCATTCTATGGGCATCTAGTCCAGATTAAGAAATGAAAATATGAAAAAGAGAGTGTCTACCAAAAAGCTGACAGGTGATAAAATAAACTGTACTTCCTGTCTTCTTCCCAACTTTTGGAGTTAGCCTACCATTAACAGCTGCCTGAAAACACATCCTCATGTATGTCATTATTCTTTTTAACATGTAACTGGGCAGTGAGCCCAACTCCACTAGAGAACTAAATGAGGAGCATATCAAATACCGCTGTGCCACCGATCACCCCATATAACCACACTGCCATGTATTATCTCAGTATTTGTCACTATCTATTAACATTTTTCAAGGTTGGCCCTGCTGGATTAGGAGCCGTGGAGGCCCACGGGGCCCCCTCCTGCAGAAATAAGGCAGGTGTGGTAGACAGTTCAAAGCAGAAGTGACAACTGTAAAAGCAATAGTTAATCAGCCTGCAGTGTAGTCCACTGGCATACACAGGCACCTGCCAACTTAAGGAAGTTCTGAACATTAATGGGTCCAAAATAGTGTGCTGCAAGAAAATCCAAGGGCTGTCCTCATTTAGGTAAGTGGAATTAGCTCATTGAGTAGCTTTACTAATGCCGATCTACCAGCATCAAGACAAGTCTATTTAGTAGATATATTTTCTCCTTAAAAATAAAATCTTGGGATGCCTGGGTTGCTCAGTTGGTTAAGCATCCAACTCTGGGTTTCAGCTCAGGTCATGATCTCAGTTCATGAGTTCCAGCCCCACATCAGGCTCTGTGCTGACAGTGCAGAGCCTGCTTGGGATTCTCCCTCCACACCCCCCCCCCACCTCTCCCCTGCTCATGCTCTCTCTCTCAAAAATAAATTAATAAGGAAGGAAGGAAGGAAGGAAGGAAGGAAGGAAGGAAGGAAGGAAG